>NC_057804.1:337604047-337904047 GCF_018294505.1 Triticum aestivum
ATCGATCGGCTTCAGTTAGCAGCAGGAGCGAAGGAATCGCTCGATCGGGTTTAGTTAACAGCCATCGATCGATCGCTCGGGTTCAGTAATGCGTAGCCTGTAGTGCAATCGCTCGGGTTCAGTTAGAGCCCAACGCCCTCGCTTGGGTTCAGTTAGAGCCAACGCCTCGCACACACACGCGTATGTGTACAAGAGAAACGCGCATCGCTCGGCCCCCGACCACCCACCGTAACCGGGAACTCCTCGAAATTTTCCTCGCCCTCGCTTCTACCACGGTTTTTTCCATCATGGACGGCGAAAGAATGTCATGCAGCTGCGTCCCCGCCCTCCCAGGACGAAAAGCCCATTTTCTATCATGATTTTTTGTCATAGAAGTAGGAGCCCACCACATCTTTGATGATACCGGGTTTTGTCACAATTATCGTCATAGAAGTGTCATATGTATGACAGAAAAAAGTTTCGTTCGGCCCAAAATGTCACGGATGTGTCTTTTTTTGTAGTGCGAGGGACCGCCCGCAGGCAAAGAGCATCGCACGCCAGAGCGGTATTTTGACAAAGTCCTTGAAGGATCCCGCATTGTAGAGGGCCAGTGTTCGAAGGACATCATTTTTGAATGAATGTATCGGTGTTGCCCAAACTTTGTATTATGAAAACAAGGCTTTTGTATAATATTTTTGCTTGTTTCGTATGAAATTATTTCCCTCCTTTGCGGCCATTTATTGTATCTGAGAGTTGGCCAGTCATCGGCTTCAGCCCCCACGTAGGTAGTACGGGGGTGTTCAGAAGAGCACATGAACACACTTAACACAACGACTTGGTCCTTGAAGGAGGTGTTAGTGCAGTGAACCAGACAATCAGACTATGCGTTTTTATCACTCTCACTTAGCCATAGGAGTTTGTCAATAAGATTGTAGGCGCAGCCCCTGGTATTGTTCGGTTAGCCGAACTTGGGTGATGTAGACGCCTGACCAGGTGAAGACCAGTCCTTTACGTGACACGGAAAAAATCGCAAGAGATTTATATTTAGTCACCGATGACAGTCAGTTTTCGGCTTTCTCTACTAAGGTGTTTATCCATACAAACCAGAAACACAATCGCAGTAGTTCTCCCTTTACTACCTTAGCCGAACAAGCGGAACGTAAGGTAGTAACCACCGGAGCCGGGCAACCCAACTATTGACCCAAGACATGATTCGGAGCCAATGCATATAATGCTATATCCGGGACGCCGGATTGTACTAGAAAAGTGTTTGTACTTATTTTATTTTTAAGAAATGTACATGGCTGAAAGGAGCCCCTGGCGATTTAAGTCGTGCTGAGGTGTACATGAAAATCGGACGAAAGAAAAAGAGGGAATGCAGTTTAGGAAATAAGCCAGTACCGAATAGGTTGGGCGAAAAACTGGTTCCATTATAGTCTGATTGATACGTCAATACGTATTTGTAAGATAATGCTATAAGCATCGAGGCTATTTTACATGCCTACCACAAGGGAAAGTTGTGCGCAGGTACTAAAAAGGAAGAGGTGCTCTTTGAAGATCCCTTGGATACTCTACCATACATTTTCGTTGCGTTTTGCCTTGGTGTGTGATCCCTTGAGAGTATCAATGATCGGGTTGTCGTAAGGGGCCGGGAAAAAGGGCCCTTGGCACCATCAAAAGGTGATGTGGGTTGTAAGGAACCTGAAAAAACGGAAAATAAGAAAAAAGAGGATATGAGGGTCCAGGTAGGGTCAAGCCGTACTGTGGACTTTATCTTTGATATTCCTCGATCTTTTCCCATGGTATCTTTAATGCGTAGTTATGTACGTGCGGTACATATGCCGCGATTCGGCTGGGGCTGAGACGGGCTAGACTGTCGTTTTGTGGGGTAGTCGGACTCGTTTGACAGTGTCCAGGGGATTAACTGTGGATGTAGGGTTTGGCTTGAAGAGGCCACCCTGTACTTCTACTACAAGGTCCGCGGTATGTTCCTCAGTATGGAGGGAGAACTCCATGTTTCCATTGAGTGTTATAGCACCGCGTGATTCTAGTATCTTGAGTTTTAGATAAGCATAGTGCGGGACCGCATTGAAGCGAGCGAACACGGTTCATACTAGCAGTGCATGATAGCTACTGTGGAAAGGGACGATGTCGAAGATGAAGTCTTCGCTGCGGAAGTTGTCCGGCGAACCGAAGACGACTTCCAATGTTATTGAGCCCGTGCAACGGGCCTCTACACCAGGTATTACTCCTTTGAAGGTAGTTTTGGTTGGCTTGATTCTTGACGAGTCAATACACATTTTCCAGACCGTGTCCAGATAGAGCAGGTCAAGACTGCTGCCGCCTTCCACGAGGACTCTCGTGAGGTGGAATCCATCGATAATTGGGTTGAGGACCAATGCGGCCGAACTTCCATGACGGATACTGGTCAGATGGTCTCTGCGTTTGAAAGTGATCGGACATGCTGACCATGGGTTGAATTTTGGGGTGACTGGCTCTATCGCATAGACATACCTTAACGCGCGCTTGCGCTCCCTCTTAGGGATGCGAGTAGCGTATATCATGTTCACCGTTTTGACCTTGGGGGGGGGGATTTCTTTTGTCCGCCTATGTTCGGTGGATGAGGCTCCTCATCGTCGTCCTTGATGGGTTCCCCGTTCCCCTTATGCTCGGTGTTTAGCTTACCGGCATGTTTAAAGACCCAACAACTTCTGTTGGTATGGTTAGCGGGCTTGTCAGGGGTGCTGTGAATCTAGCAAGGTCGATCGAGTATTCGATCTAGGCTAGATGAACCATCTTTGTTTCTTTTGCATGGCTTCTTCCGCTGACCGGATTTGGAGCCACTGAATCTGGTGTTGACCGCCGTGTCTTCGGCATTGTCACTGTTACTCCGACGCTTGTTTTTGTTGCATTGGGGCCTGTCGTTGCCGTTTCTGGCTTCAGAAGTGCCAGGGTTGCTGGTACTATTGCTGCTATGGGCTTGCCAGCTATCTTAGCCCACGCAAAAGCAGGTCATGAGTGTTGTGAGGGCTGCCATGGACTTCGGCTTCTCTTGCCTGAGGTGTCTGGCAAGCCATTCGTCGCGGATGTTGTGTTTAAAAGCTGATAAGGCTTTGCCATCTGGACAGTCGGCGATTCTTTTTCACTAGGAACCTGGTCCAGAATTTTCTGGCTAACTCTCCAAGCTGCTGGACTATGTGACTGAGGTCACAGCATCCGGATGTCGGATATAAGTGCCTTGGAAGTTGTCTCTAAAGGCATCTTCCAAGTCTTCCCGGCTTCCATTAGAGTTTTCTGGGAGGTTGTTTAACCAGTGCTGAGCTGGTCCTTGAAGTTTTAGGGGTAGGTACTTGATGGCGTGTAAATCGTCACCGCGAGCCATGTGAATGTGGAGAAGGAAGTCTTCGATCCATACTGCGATATCTGTTGTGCCATCGTATGATTCATTGTTCACAGGTTTAAACCCTTCTGGGACCGTGTGCTCCATTACCTCATCGGTGAAGCATAGGGGGTGTGCAGCGCCTCTATATCAGGCAACGTCACGACGCAGTTCGGATGAGGTCCGTATGTGGTTTTCGGCCTAGGTGAGGTTGTGCTTGTCGCGCCAGGCCTGATGGTCATCTTCTCGCACTAGGACACGCCCCCTTGATCCGTAGATTGATCTGGTCTGACCGGCTCTATTGTCCAGGTCCTGTCGCAGGTCATAAGTGTATCCTGCAGCCGATGTTTCTCTACCTCTATGATGAGGTGGTGCGGGCTGGTGTTCGGCTTGAGTTGCTGCTCTGTCCTGGCCACATGGTGGTCGGTCAGGTCCATCCGCAGCATTATGTGTTGGCGGTATGGACTCCAGGGCCTCATCGTCAAATTAGGATAGCACCTTGCGCTTCGGGTAACTCTTAGTTGGGCGTTCGAGGCCATATTCCTCGGCTGCCAGGACAGTAGTCCATCTATCATTGAGTAAGTCATGATCAGCTTGGAGCTGCTGCTGCTTCTTTTGCAGGCTTCTTGCAGTAGCTATTAGTTAGCGCTTAAAGAGCTCTTGTTCGAGGGGTTCCTCTGGCATGATGAAATATTTGTCGCCGAGGCTCTCATCCTCCTCGGAGATCGGTAAGTAGTTACTATTCTTCGGGCTCTCGTTCCCGATAGGATCGTCGGGGTTAACTTGCTCATCCTCCCAATCGTCATGTTCGAATGTTGGTTCGATTGGGGCTTCATGGTCTTCGGCGTTCTCCGGAGTATCATTGTCTCCGGCGCCGGTATTGCTGTCTTTTTTGTGACGTGATTTTGAGCGACGCCACTGACATTGACGCTTTGGTGGTGCCTCTGAAGGCTTGTCCTCGACAGGATGCTTCCCACCATCACTGTCATCCTCTTTGGGTGTGTCCACCATGTACACGTCTGCTACGTCTTAAGCTTGCGTTGGTTTTCCTTGAAGAGGAAAGGGTGATGCAGCAATAGTAGAGTAAGTATTTCCCCTCAGTTTTTGAGAACCAAGGTATCGATCCAGTAGGAGGCTCCTCAAAAGTCCCACACACCTACACAAACAAACAAAGAACTCGCAACCAACGCAATAAAGGGGTTGTCAATCCCTTCACGACCACTTGCGAAAGTGAGATCTGATAGAGATAGTATGATAAGATAAATATATTTTTGGTATTTTATAATATAGATGTAAAAAGTAAAGATGCAAATAAAAGTACATTGGAAGCAAATATGATAAGGGATAGACCCCGGGGCCATAGGTTTCACTAGTGGCTTCTCTCAAGATAGCATAAGTATTACGGTGGGTGAACAAATTACTGACGAGGAATTGATAGAAAAGCGAATAATTATGAGATTATCTAGGCATGATCATGTATATAGGCATCACGTCCGTGACAAGTAGACCGACTCCTGCCTGCATCTACTACTATTACTCCACACATCGACCAACTCCTGCCTGCATCTAGAGTATTAAGTTCATAAGAACAGAGTAACGCCTTAAGCAAGATGACATGATGTAGAGGGATAAACTCAAGCAATATGATATAAACCCCATCTTTTTATCCTCGATGGAAACAATACAATACATGCCTTTCTGCCCCTGCTGTCACTGGGAAAGGACACCGCAAGATTGAACCCAAAGCTAAGCACTTCTCCCATGGCAAGAAAGATCAATCTAGTAGGCCAAACCAAACTGATAATTTGAAGAGACTTGCAAAGATAACTCAATCATACATAAAAGAATTCAGAGAAGATTCAAATATTATTCATAGATAAATTTGATCATAAACGCACAATTCATCGGATCTCGACAAACACACCGCAAAAAGAGTTTACATCGAATAGATCTCCACAAGAGAGGGGGAGAACATTGTATTGAGATCCAAAAAGAGAGAAGAAGCCATCTAGCTAATAACTATGGACCCGTAGGTCTGTGGTAAACTACTCACAACTCATCGGAGGGGCTATGGTGTTGATGTAGAAGCCCTTCGTGGTTGATTCCCCCTCCGGCAGAATGCCGGCGCAGGCTCCAAGATGGGATCTCGCGGATACAGAAGGTTATGGCGGTGGAAATTGTGTTCCGTTGGCTCCCTAGAAGTTCTCGGGGTACGTAGGCTTATATAGGAGGAAGAAGTACGTCGGTGGCCGCCCGGGGGGCCCACGAGACAGGGGGCGCGCCCTATAGGGGGGGCGCGCCCTCCTATCTCGTGGAGGCCTCAGCTGCTTCTTGACTTGCACTCCAAGTCCTCTAGATCACGTTCGTTCCAAAAATCACGCTCCCGAAGGTTTCATTCCGTTTGGACTCCATTTGATATTCCTTTTCTTTGAAATACTGAAATAGGCAAAAAAAAATAGCAATACGGGTTGGGCCTCCGGTTAGTAGGTTAGTCCCAAAAATGATATAAATGTGTAAAATAAAGCCCATAAACATCCAAAAGGGGTAATATAATAGCATGGAACAATCAAAAATTATAGATACGTTGGAGACGTATCAAGCATCCCCAAGCTTAATTCCTGCTCGTCCTCGAGTAGGCAAATGATAAAAAGAGAATTTTTGATGTGGAATGCTACCTAGCATAATTCGCAATGTAATTTTCTTTATTGTGGCATGAATGTTCATATCCAAATGATTCAAAATAAAAGTTCGTATTGATAAAAGAAATAGTAACACTTCAAGCATACTAATCAAAGTAATCATGTCTTCTCAAAACAACATGGCAAAAGAAAGTTCATCCCTACAAAATCATATAGTTAGGCTATGCTTCATTTTGGTCACACAAAGATGTTCCCAACTTCTATACCCCCGATGACAAGCCAAGCAATTGTTTCATACTTAAATAATCTCAAAAAAATTCAACCTTCACACAATACATAAGCGTGAGCCATGGATATAGCACTATGGGTGGAATAGAATATGATGATGGGGATTGTGTGGAGAAGACAAAAAAGGAGAAAGTCTCACATTGACGAGGATAATCAACGGGCTATGGAGATGCCCATCAATTGATGTCAACAGGAGGAGTAGGGATTGCCATGCAGCGGATGCACTAGAGCTATAAATGAATGATCAACAAAAGAAAACTAGTGGGTGTGCATCCAACTTGCTTGCTCACGAAGACCTAGGGCATTTGAGGAAGCCCATCGTAGGAATATACAAGCCAAGTTCTATAATGAAAAATTCTCACTGGTATGAAAAAGACAACTTATGAGACTCACTATATGAAGAACAAGGTGCTACTTTGAAGCACAAGTGTGGAAAAAGAGATAGTAACATTGCCCTTTTTATTTATTTTCTTTTTTTTCTTTCTTTTTCTTTTCTCTTTTTTTCTTTTGGGCCTTTCTTTTTTTGGCCTTTCTTCTTCTTTTTTCTTTTTGGGCAATGCTCTAATAATGATGATCATCACACTTTCATTGATTACAACATATGAATTACAACTTGAAACTAGAACAAGATATGACTCTATATGAATGCCTCCGGCGGTGTACCGGGATGGTGCAATGAATCAAGTGACATGTATGAAAAATAATGCATGGTGGCTTTGCCACAAATACGATGTCAACTACATGATCATGCAATGGCAACATGACAAAAGTAAAATATGTCATGATGATGATAAACGGAATGGTGGAAAGTTGCATGGCAATATATCTCGGAATGGCTATGGAAATGCCATAATAGGTAGGTATGGTGGCTGTTTTGAGAAAGATATAAGGAGGTTTATGTGTGATAGAGTGTATCGTATCATGGGGTTTGGATGCACCGGCGAATTTTGCACCAACTCTCAAGGTGAGAAAGGGCAATGCACGGTACCGAAGAGGCTAGAAATTGTGGAAAGGTAAAAGTGCGTATAATCCATGGACTCAACATTAGTCAAAAGAACTCATATACTTATTGCAAAAATTTAGAAGTCATCAAAAATCAAGCACTGCGCGCATGCTCCTAGGGGGTAGATTGGTAGGAAAAGACCATCGCTCATCCCCGACCGCCACTCATAAGGATGCACAAGCCAGGTACACTTCATGTTTCAAATTTGTTACACAACTTTAACCATATGTGCATGCAACGGGACTTGCTAACTTCAACACAAGCATTCTTTAAATTCGTAATCACCCAACTAGCATGAATTTAATATCACTACCTCCATATCTCAAAACAATTATCAAGTATCAAATTGATCATAGCACCCAATTCACTTCCTATGATAGTTTTTATTATACCCAACCTGGATGCCTACCATTCTAGGACCAATTTTATAACCATAGCAAATACCATGTTGTTCTAAAAGACTCTCAAAATAATATAAGTGAAGCATGAGAGACTAGCAATTTCTACAAAATTAAGCCACCGATGTGCTCTAAAATATATAAGTGAAGCACTAGAGCAAAAACTATCAAGCTCAAAAGATATAAGTGAAGCACATAGAGTATTCTAGCAAATTCTAATCAAATAGGCTTATCCCAAAAGGTGTGTACATCAAGGATGATTGTGGTAAACTAAAAGGCAAAGACTAATATAATACACGATGCTCCAAGCAAAACACATATCATGTGGCGAATAAAAATATAGCTCCAAGTAAAGTTACCAATGAACAAAGACGAAAGAGGGGATGCCTTCCCGGGGCATCCCCAAGCTTAGACTTTTGGTTATCCTTGAATATCTTGGGGTGCCATGGTCATCCCCAAGCTTAGGCTCTTGCCACTCCTTATTCCATAGTCCATAAAACCTTTACCCAAAACTTAAAAACTTCACAACACAAAACTCAACAAGAAATCTTATAAGCTCCGTTAGTGAAAGAAAACAAAACCACCACATATGGTACTGTAATGATCTCATTATTTATTTACTTTGGTGCTAAACCTACTGTATTCCAAGTTCTCTATGGTTCATACCACTTAATACTAGCCATAGATGCATCGAAATAAGCAAACAACACACGAAAAACAGAATCTGTCAAAAACAGAAAAGTCTGTAGCAATCTGTAACTAACGCAAACTTATGGAACTCTACAAATCCTACAAAAATAGGAAGTCCTGGAAAATTTGTCTATTGATCAGCAGCAAAAGGAATCAACGCAAAAGTATGTTTCTGTGATTTAACAAAACTAATTTCGTGCGCGCAAAGTTTCTATTTTTCAGCAGAATCAAATCAACTATCATCATAGGTTATCCTATAGGTTCTACTTGGCACAAACACTAATTAAAAGATAAAAACACATCTAAACAGAAGGTAGATGCAAGATTTATTACTAAACAGGAACAAAAACAAAAAACACAAAGAAAATTGGGTTGCCTCCCAACTAGCGCTATCGTTTAACGCCCCTAACTAGGCACAAAAGCGAAGATAGATCTAAGTAGTGCCATAATAATAAGATATATCTTGAAAGCTCATCTCATATTCTGTACGTTCGGCAGCAAGTTTTCTTTGAGGCAAGGAAAAGTAATCAAAAGGGCTAAATTTAGAGGGACAAAAGTCCCCAAGATCAATCTCAGGAGGAACGGGTTCCTCCTTTAGCATTCTTTTGGCAAAATCTTGTGAGCCTATGCTCAAGAGAGTATCCTAGCTCATTGTTTCGAAGGGCAAAATCATTATGAAGCTCATTAATTCTATCAACCAATACATTGGTAGGAACCTTTTTTCTAAGGTTTTCATTGAAAGCAACATAGTCCAAAGATTGAAAACGCCTAAATTCCTCTTGATCATAGAGGATCGCCTCTATGGGAGGACGACCGGCGTCCACCCTATAGTGCGCAAAGATTTCTTTGGCCTCTCTTATGATAAATCTAAACTCATGAGCCCAAAAGATAGTAACAGCGTGTTTAATAGAAGAATGCTCAATATTGAAAAATTCTAGAAAAATTGTTTGTATGCAAGGATGCATATGCATAAATTGTGTTTCAAGCTCAACTACTAGCATAGCAATGGCATCCGCAAGACTACTAGTTCTATGAAGAATAGAACCACTGATGGAAGGTAAAGCACCAATACAAGTAAAGAAATCTTGAATAACACCTTTTCCAATGATGTTACCACTACCGATTCGAAACTTTTTAGTATGCAAGATAGGGGGTTCTTCAGCCGGAGCATCAGAATTTTCCATGTTATCATGGTTGTCCATATCGACGATAATCTCCCCAATTTCCGACATACCGGCAAACAAAAACAAGGAGAAAGAAAGCGAGCGAAAGAGAGAGGAGGAGATTGCGAAAGAGAGGGCAAATAAAATGGCAAGGGTGAAGTGGGGGAGAGGAAAACGAAAGGCAAATGGCAAATAATGTAAATGCGAGGGAGATGAGTTTGTGATGGGTACTTGGTATGTCTTGACTTGAGCGAAGACCTCCCCGGCAACGACGCCAGAAATCCTTCTTGCTACGTCTTGAGATTGCGTTGGTTTTCCTTGAAGAGGAAAGGGTGATGCAGCAATAGTAGCATAAGTATTTCCCTCAGTTTTTGAGAACCAAGGTATCAATCCAGTAGGAGGCTCCTCAAAAGTCCCACGCACCTACACAAACAAACAAAGAACTCGCAATCAACGCAATAAAGGGGTTGTCAATCCCTTCACGGCCACTTGCGAAAGTGAGATCTGATAGAGATAGTATGATAAGATAAATATATTTTTGGTATTTTATAATATAGATGCAAAAAGTAAAGATGCAAATAAAAGTAGATTGGAAGAAAATATGATAAGGGATAGACCCCGGGGCCATAGGTTTCACTAGTGGCTTCTCTCAAGATAGCATAAGTATTACGGTGGGTGAACAAATTACTGTCAAGCAATTGATAGAAAAGCGAATAATTATGAGATTATCTAGGCATGATCATGTATATAGGCATCACGTTCGTGACAAGTAGACCGACTCCTGCCTGCATCTACTACTATTACTCCACACATCGACCACCTCCTGCCTGCATCTAGAGTATTAAGTTCATAAGAACAGAGTAACGCCTTAAGCAAGATGACATGATGTAGAGGGATAAACTCAAGCAATATGATATAAACCCCATCTTTTTATCCTCGATGGAAACAATACAATACATGCCTTTCTGCCCCTGCTGTCACTGGGAAAGGACACCGCAAGATTGAACCCAAAGCTAAGCACTTCTCCCATGGCAAGAAAGATCAATCTAGTAGGCCAAACCAAACTGATAATTCGAAGAGACTTGCAAAGATAAGTCAATCATACATAAAAGAATTCAGAGAAGATTCAAATATTATTCATAGATAAACTTGATCATAAAGCCACAATTCATCGGATCTCGACAAACACACCGCAAAAAGAGTTTACATCAAATAGATCTCCACAAGAGAGGGGGAGAACATTGTATTGAGATCCAAAAAGAGAGAAGAAGCCATCTAGATAATAACTATGGACCCGTAAGTCTGTGGTAAACTACTCACAACTCATTGGAGGGGCTATGGTGTTGATGTAGAAGCCCTCCGTGGTCGATTCCCCCTCCGGCAGAACACCGGCAAAGGCTCCAAGATGGGATCTCGCAGATACAGAAGGTTACGGCGGTGGAAATTGTGTTTCGTTGGCTCCCTGGATGTTGTCGGGGTACATAGGCTTATATAGGAGGAAGAAGTACATCGGTGGCCGCCCGAGGGGCCCACGAGACAGGGGGGCGTGCCCTATAGGGGGGGCGCGCCCTCCTATCTCGTGGAGGCCTCGGCTACTTCTTTACTTGCACTCCAAGTCCTCTGGATCACGTTCGTTCCAAAAATCACGCTCCCAAAGGTTTCATTCCGTTTGGACTCCGTTTGATATTCCTTTTCTTCGAAATACTGAAATAGGCAAAAAAATAGCAATACGGGCAGGGCCTCCGGTTAGTAGGTTAGTCCCAAAAATGATATAAATGTGTAAAATAAAGCCTGTCCAGCGTCATGGAACAATAAAAATTGTAGATACATTGGAGACGTATCAACGTCATATGTGGAAGTGACCGTCCAGCGTCCAGTGAACGGCGGGTCCTGGTTTGCTCATCTCCGACATCGTCGTCCATATCGTCGATGTCTTCGGAAGCGTAGTCGAGCATGTCGGTTAAGTCCTCGACAGTGGCTATGAAGTGGGTGGTGGGTGGGACATAAAATTCCCTACTCTCAGCCCCTTGTACGGGCTGGGCGTAGGTCGATAGTGATTTTTCTGCAATGGCGAGAGATCGCATTAGGTTCAGGGCCTCGCTTAAGAGCGAGGTTTGGACGGAAAAGCGAGAGTCCATGGAGTTGGGCGGGACAGAAGTTCCCTGGCCAAGCTCACATGACGCAGACCTCAAGAGTTCGGAGCTAGTATCCGGAGGTGAGTACGGCTTCATGAGGATAGAGGGAGCCTGGCGTAGCTCTAGGCCTGCCGGTGGCGCGATCCCCTCGGTTCTCTCGTGCCAAGCTTTATAGCTACACAGGCTCCGACAAGCTCTAAACTCCCGTCTTCGGACCTGATGATGCGCTCCGGATCTAAGGCCAGAGCAGTGGTTGGGCCCGCGAGCCCTTGGAAGATCAAGTCTCCTCAGATATCAGCAACATAGTTTAGATTTTCAAAACTGATCTGATGACCAAGGGCGTAGCTGTCGATCTGCTCCAGATGGCCAATCGAGTTGGTGCGCAGTGCAAAGCCGCCAAATATGAAATTTTGGCCGGGGGGGGAGTCTCCCTCAAGGCAGTATTGTTGTAGATGATCGATGGAGCCATCGAGCCTTCTAGCGACGGCATAGTGGAACTCTCAATGAAAGCACCAATGTCGGTGTCAAAACCGGCAGATTGCGGGTAGGGGGTCCCGAACTGTGCGTGTAAGGATCAAGGGTAACAGGAGGTAGGGGACACGATGTTTACCCAGGTTCGGGCCCTCTTAATGGAGGTAATACCCTACTTCCTGCTTGATTGTCTTTGATGAGTATAGGGGTTACAAGAGTTGATCTACCTCGAGATCATAATGGTTAAACCCTAGATGTCTAGCCTATATGATATGATTGTCTCTATGGACTAAACCCTCCGGTTTATATAGATACCGGAGGGACCTAGGGTTATACAGAGTCGGTTTACAAAGAAAGGAAGATGCATGATCCGAACGCCAAGCTTGCCATCCACACAAAGAAGAGTCCCATCCAGAAATGGGGGAAGGTCTTTGATCTCGTATCTCCACGGCCCATTAGTCTGGCCCATATCACATAGCCCGGACGCCCGAGGACCCCCTAATCCAGGACTCCCACAGGAGGCAACCCAACTTGTATCTTTTTGCTTCTTGGTTTTCTTGCTGTTTTCAATAAAATATCCAATATGTCTCTGATTAGATATGTTTTGTGATTTAAATTAGTGTTTGTGCCAAGCAAGGCCTTTGGGATGATTAGGGTGAGAGTTGATTTGATCTTGCTGAAAAACAGAAAGTTTTGCGCTCACAAAATTATTTTTCTTTTTTATCAAAAGAGTACTTTTGAGTTGATTCTTTTTGCAAAAGATTAACAAACAAATTATTCATGTCGTCCTAATGTTTTAGAATTTTTGGGGTTACAGAAGTACTCGAAGTAGTCAGATTGCTACAGACTATTCTGTTTTTGACAGATTCTATTTTCTTTGCGTTGTGTGCTTGTTTTGATGATTCTATGGTTTTCTTTCAAGAGTTTTTGCCATAGAAAAGTTGGAATATAGTAGATATAATGCAAAAATAAAATATGAATAGGTTTTAAACAGTACTTATAGTAGTGGTTTGCTTTCTTATACTAACGGATCTCACGAAGGTCTTGTTGAGTTTTGTGTGATTGAAGCTTTCAAGTTTTGGGTGATCTTACGATGGATGAAGGAATAAGGATTAGCAAAACGCTAAGCTTGGGGATGCCCAAGTCACCCCTAGATGATATTCAAGAAGTAGCAAGCAACTAAGCTTGGGGATGCCCCCGAGTGGCATCCCCTCTTTCTTCTAACAACCATCGGTATTTTACTTGGAACTATATTTTTATTTGTCACATAATATGAGTTTTGCTTGGAGCGTCTTGTATGATATGAGTCTTTGCTTGTTTTGCTTTTTATTTTAAGTCTTGAATCCTCGCTGGACACACCTTTTTGAGAGAGCAAAAAATTATGCTATGCTTGCTCCTATGCTTCTATTAAATTTTTAGAGCCATGGAATTGCTCTAGTGCTTCACTTACATCTTTTTGAGCACGGCTAGTGTGCTTTGTTATTTTTTGAAGAAATGCTCTCATGCTTCACTTAGATTTATTTGGGAGTTAGTAAATTTTTTAAGAAATTCTCTCTTGCTTCACTTAGATTATTTTGAGAGAAAGTAATATTATGCCCATGGTCTTCACTTATATTTGTTTGAGCTTATCAAAAGCAACATATGAAACTAATCCCAAAGTGATAGGTATCCAAGGAGGATATAATAAAAACTTTCATGAAAATCATTGGACAAAATAAACTTGGTTTTTAGTAATGGTTTTGAGATATGACAATATGATATGTGAGTCATGTTGATGAGTAATTATGCTTTAGTAAAAATATTGATGTTAAGTTTTGTGATTCCCTATGCAAGCACGAAAGTCAATGGTTATGCAATGAAATTTATATCCTACTTGTGGTGCATTATTCGGTGTTACTTATGATTAATGCTTGGGTACGAGATTTGTCGTTTCTTGGCTGGACGCTTCTCAATCTTTTTGCTAGCCTTCATCTTTGCACTAAGTATGATCACTACTTGTGCATCCAAAACCCTTTAAACCAGTTTTGCCATATGAGTCCACTATACCTACCTATATGCGGTATTTCCCTGGCATTCTAAGCAAATTTGCATGTGCCACCTTAATTTTCAAAATAAATTTCTCTTTTCTGTGCCCATACTGCTCGCGAGGCGGTGAGGGGTGGCTGATATTTTCCATGCTAGATGTGGCATTCTCATGATGAATGTTTATTCACTTGTCATTGCATGAGAGTACATCAAAGGTATTAGGGATGCCCAGTTCCGAAATGAAAAATGAAGTTACTTTATGTTGTCAAATAATAAATTCCTAGGAAAGTGTTGGTATGGAGGGCACCCGTGGATACGGTTAGCCATGGAAAGCGAAAGTAATGGTGGAAAATGGAATAAACTTTATTTTCTGTTTGGGAACCGCCTATGATGTATCTAGCATGGTAAGTGTTGGGAGCTCCAAGTCATTTTCGTTGGTGGGAAAAGTATGCCTCCCAACATGTTTTTATCTCCCAATTTTCACTTTGAGCTCTGGCACCTCTACAAATCCCTACTTCCCTCTGTGAAGGGCCTTTCTTCTACTTATGCAATTTTTATATAGAATTTGAGTCTCCATCTTCTCTTATAAAGCACCAACTAAGGGGCACTATGATCGTATTTGAGCATGGGTGTAGCTAATATTCAAGTGTGTTTCATGAATCGATGAATAATTGAGCATAATGGGCTACGAATAACTTGCTTTAGTGTTGATATTTTGAAAGACATGGCTGCTTGTTGGTATGCTTGAGTATTAAAGTCTTCATGTCAAAACTAGACTATTGCTTCAAACTATATAAAAGTACAAATGGTAGAGGCAAAGGTGTCCCGTCTTTCGATGAGATGATGGATATCGCTTTGGTGGAAGTCGACTTTGACGATCCGATTACGAACGTGCGAGGACGTCGTGCCTTAGCAATCGCTAAACCAACTCCGAGAGGTTATTGACCACGCCGGAGCACGATCAACCTGACCACGAGGGTCTGTTTCCTGCGAGCAAACGAAGAACAAGTAAGAAACTGAAATTGCAATCTGGATATTGTGAATATAAGATGAAAGCTTTATTGATCAAGGTGGGGTTCTGTGACGCCTTTGTCTGGTCGTTGAACACAAATGAAGTACGCGAAGTTGCAGCTATGGCGAACTTTAATCTAAACAAAACCCAAAGTCTAAACGGTGCCCTAAGGTCTGTATATATGGAGGAAGAGGGGGTGAATTTCGTGGCCCTTGGTAGAGGGGTCCGAAACTAACCCTATCTCTTGTTTCCCCACACATACGGACTCTAAAAATAGCCTATACTTATCTATTTCGAAATTACATGGGCCTGGCCCAATAATAAGGTGACGCAGCACCTAGAATAGCCTCTGGACGAAATTTATGAAGTGGCATCTTGTATATTTCGTCCAAGGCTTCATGCACTCGTTATGGTGGCTTCAAAGACCTGAAATCATCACTTGTAACTCTGTTCTTGTTCCCCTTGCGCATGCCATCATCTCCATGCTTGTTCTTGCTCCAATGTTCATCCTTCTCCAAGCTAGGCCCTTCATTTGTAAGCAAAACAAATGTATCCAATTTAGGCAGCATCATATTCTCATGAACATTAGAATCATTACCAAGAAATGAAAGTACCTGGTAATTTAGTTGGCGTGCGCGAGCTCTAGTAATTGGTCCAGTATGTATAGCAGCAGGGGCTGTGGGTGTAACAATGGTATTGATGTCCTCATCATCCTCCCCTTCTTGAAATGAAGTCGTCCTCGACGGAAGCTCATCTTCCTCACCCAAATAAGGCTTCAAATCTGCAATGTTAAAAGTGGGACTAACCCCAAAATCTGTAGGCAGCTCAAGTTTATATGCATTATCATTTATTTTCTCTAACACCTTAAAGGGACCATCATCACGTGGCATGAGCTTTGATTTGCGCAAATCAGGAAATCTATCCTTACGCAAATGTAACCAAACAAGATCTCCAGGTGCAAACACAACATGTTTTCTACCCTTATCTCCAACAAGTTTATATTTGGCATTCATACGCTCAATGTTTTCCTTAGTTAACTCATGCATTTTTAAAATCAATTCAGCACGTTGTTTAGCACCAAAATTAACCTTCCCCGAAGATGGAAGAGGCAACAAATCAATAGGTGCACGAGGTAGGAAACCAAACACAACTTCAAAAGGGCACATCTTAGTAGTAGAATGCAATGAACGATTATAAGCAAATTCAATATGAGGCAAGCATTCCTCCCACATTTTCTTATTACTCTTCAAAACAGCCCTAAGGATAGTAGACAATTTTCTATTGACTACTTCCGTTTGTCCATTAGTTTGGGGGTGACAAGTAGTACTAAAAAGCAGTTTAGTCCCCAACTTAGCCCATAAACATCTCCAAAAGTGGCTAAGAAATTTAGTATCATGATCTGAAACAATAGTATTTGGCACACCATGCAAGTGAATAATTTCACGAAAGAACAAATCAGCAACATTAACAACATCATCACTTTTATGACATGGTATAAAGTGTGCCATTTTCGAGAATCTATCCACGACAACAAATATGCTATCCCTCCCCTTCTTTGTTCGAGGTAAACCTAAAACAAAGTCCATAGATATATCCTCCCAAGGAACACTAGGTACAGGCAAAGGCATAGATAAACCATGAGGATTGAGTCGTGACTTAGCTTTTTGACATGTAGTGCAGCGAGCAATAAAACGCTCAACATCCCGTCTCATCTTTGGCCAAAAGAAATGTGTAGCAAGTACGTCCTCTGTCTTCTTCACGCCAAAGTGTCCCATTAATCCTCCTCCATGCGCCTCCTGCAACAACAAAAGACGAATGGAGCTAGCTGGAATGCATAGCTTGTTAGCACGAAACATAAATCCATCGTTAACGACAAACTTGTTCCACATTCTTCCTTCTTTACAATTCTGCATTACATCTTTAAAATCAACATCATGCACATATTGATCTTTGATGGTCTCCAAACCAAATATTTTGAAGTCAAGTTGTGAAAGCATAGTATAGCGACGAGACAATGCATCAGCAATAACATTTTCTTTTCCCTTCTTGTGTTTAATGACATAAGGGAAAGTCTCAATGAATTCAACCCATTTAGCATGTCTACGATTCAGTTTAGCTTGACTTTTAATATGTTTCAAAGATTCATGATCAGAATGTATAACAAATTCTTTGGGCCATAAATAATGTTGCCATGTTTCTATAGTCCGAACAAGAGCATATAATTCTTTATCATAAGTAGAATAATTCAGACTAGGCCCACTCAATTTTTTCAGAAAAGTATGCAACAGGTTTGCCATCTTGTAATAACACACCTCCTAATCCAATTCCACTAGCATCACATTCAAGCTCAAAAGTTTTATTAAAATCAGGAAGTTGGAGTAAAGGAGCATGTGTAAACTTATCTTTCAATATCGTGAAGGCTTCTTCCTGTGCAGTACCCCACAGAAAAGGCACATCTTTCTTTGTAAGCTCATTGAGAGGTGCAGCAATGGTGCTGAAATCTCTCAGAAAACGCCTATAGAATCCAGTGAGGCCAAGAAAACTCCTCACTTGTGTGACCGTTTTGGGCTGTGGCCAACTCTCAATAGCTTCAATCTTGGCTTTATCAACTTCAATTCCCTGTGGAGTAACAACATACCCAAGAAAAGATACTCGGTCGATGCAAAAGGTGCACTTCCCAAGGTTACCAAACAAACGTGCATCACGTAGAGCAACAAAAACAGCACGTAAATGTTCGAAATGTTCTTCCAAAGATCTTCTATAAATCAATATGTCATCAAAGTAAACTACCACAAATCGTCCAATGAAAGCACGTAAAACTTCGTTCATTAATCTCATGAAAGTACTAGGTGCATTAGTTAACCCAAAAGGCATGAGTAACCACTCATATAATCCAAACTTAGTTTTAAATGTTGTTTTCCATTCATCTCCCAATTTCGTACGAATTTGATGGTATCCACTACGCAAATCAACTTTGGAGAATATTGTAGAGCCACTCAATTCATCAAGCATATCATCTAGCCTAGGAATAGGATGACGATAACGAATAGTAATATTATTAATGCCTCTACAATCAACACACATACGTGATGTACCATCCTTTTTCGACACTAGAATAATAGGAACAGCACAAGGACTAAGGGATTCGCGTATATAACCTTTGTCGAGAAGCTCTTGTACTTGACGCATAATCTCCTTCGTCTCCTCTGGATTGGTACGGTATGGTGCACGGTTTGGCAGTGAAGCACCGGGAATTAAGTCAATCTGATGCTCAATCCCTCGAATAGGCGGTAATCCCAGTGGCACGTCTTGTGGAAAGACGTCAGCGAACTCCTGCAAAATGTTAGTGATAGCAGGAGGCAAAGAGGAAGGCACGTCCTCGAATGAAAATAATGCCTCTTTTCACACAAAAGCATAACAAACAGATTTGCTGAAATATAGCTCATCAATATCAGATTTGGTGGCAAATAAACATGCACTTTTCAATTTAATTTTAGAAGCAACACTAGATGGTTTATTATTAGGCTTCATTTGTTGCTCAAATTCTTTTGCCACAATATGATTTTCACTCTTATTCTTCTCCTGTTTTGCTTTATTAGCTCTATTATTATCATCTTTCAAAATGGAATCAGGAGTCTTAGGAAGCAAAGTAATATTTTTATCCTTATGAACAAGAGTATAGTGATTGTTTCTACCATGGTGTACAGAATTTTTATCAAATTGCCATGGTCTACCAAGTAATAAGGAACATGCTTGCATAGGTACCACATCACAATCAACATAATCAGCATATGTAGAGATACTAAAATGCACATGAACAATACGTGTTACCTTAACCTTGCCACTGTTGTTGAACCATTGGATGTAGTAAGGATGTGGATGTGGTCTTGTGGTGAGAGAAAGCTTCTCCACCATCTCCATGCTAGCCAAGTTGTTGCAGCTCCCTCCGTCTATGATGACGCGCACAGAACGTTCCTTCACAACTCCCTTGGTATGGAACAAATTGTGCCTCTGATTTTGCTCAACCTTTGTGACCTGCACACTCAAAACACGTTGAGCAACTAAACGTTCATACCTGTCAGCATCTTCAGGAGCCATGTATTGCGTCTCATGATCAGAATCATCTCCACCATGTTCTTCACGTGTAATAAGAGCCAAAGTCTCCTCATCATAGTCACTAGCGGACTCATACCCACCATCCTCATTAGCAATCATCACATGCTGAGATTTGCATTCTCTCGCATAATGACCTCTTCCCTTACAACGACGACAAATAATATCACTTGTGTGCCCTGTTGATGTCATGGAAGAAGAAGAACTCTGTGCAGACCCGGTAGGTGCGCTCTTGGCAGATAATGGTGGTTGTGCCTGCTTTCTTGTATCATGGATGGAGATGGCACCTGATGGAGTTGCTGGTGCAGTGGAAGTAGAAGATGCACGCGGTGTCCATGAGGAAGGTCGACCTGCAGAAAAGTTAGTGTGCGCCACTTCACGTTCAGCTTTACAAGCAAGATGGAATAAACGAGTGATATTAGTATACTCCTTATACTCTAGAATGGTCTGAATCTCTCTATTTAATCCACCCTTAAATGTGCAAGCATAGCTTCATTCTCCTCAACAATACCACATCTAATCTTGCCAGTTTGTAATTCCTGATAATATTCTTCTACAGAATTTTTTCCTTGTCTTAAACACTGCAATTTTTGAAGCAATTCACGTTGATAATATGGTGGAACCCAACGAGTACGCATAGCAGTTTTCAAAGCAGCCCAAGTAGCTGGAATAGGATATAATCTACAATGTTCAGACCACCATACACGTGCAAAACTAGTGAAAGCACAAACAGCAGCAGCAACCCGTCTCTCCTCGGGATATTGTAAACATGTAAAACGTTGTTCAGTTTCTAACTCCCAAGTAAGATATATATCAGGAACATATCTACCCTCAAATGGTGGAATATTCAATTTCAGTTTAGGAATATGGACATCATCTCGTACCTGAGGTGGTGGTGCAGGCCTACCATTACGAATATATACCTGAGGTCGACCTGCTGGTGGTGGTGCTGGTGGCTGCACGTAGTTCTGATATTGATCAACCTCATCCTCATAATCGCCCGCATACTCATCATCCTCCTGGGTACTAGCAGCAGCAGTAGCACGAGCCAAAGAAGCATCAACAACAGGAACAGCACCACCAGAAGTTTGGCCATCCTCAATAGGAACACGCTTCGCTCGTCCATACTGATTCGGAAGGAGGCGTTGTTGTTGTTGTTCTTGTTGCAGAGGTGCGATAGGTGCAACCGGCGGTGGTTGTTGAAAATGTGCGAGCAATTCATTAAACTTGCTATCAAGCTTTGTTTCGAACGTCTTCTCAATGCCATCTATCTTCTCCATGGCCTCGTCAAATCTGTTTAGCACATCTTGCACCTGTCCACTCATCATTTGCTGAAATTTATCATGTAGCTATTTGTTCGTCAGGTTCTCCCAATCAGTCTCATCGGCTTGTGATCCTGGCATGGTTAGCAGCAATAGAAACACAAAATAATATGATTCTACAGACTACTAGGAAGCGGTGGTGGTGGTGGTGGTATGTCACAAATCCTTCAAGCGAATCTCAAATTCTTACCAGTTCTTACCCAGCAGCAGGTGGTGATCGGCAACCGTTGTAGTCAAAACTCTCAAAGCTTGGATAGAGCGATTACCAGGGAGAATCAAACGCACGACATAGATGTATGTGTAGCTGGGAAGGCTTATAATATGGTAGCAAACAGGGTCAGCAATAATCAATTCAGAGATGCAAAGTTGAATAAATGCTTAACGACGGTACTGTGTTGGTCCTAGGCTAGACTGTGCTAGAGACACGAGCCTAGAACACTAACAAAATCACGACGCTGCACGGAAACAAGGGAGGAGCACACTCTGAATTTTTTTCTCTCTTTTTTTTGCAGTTTTTTTTCTCTTTTTTTTTGCTCCGCAACAATTTTTTTCGAAAAAGCCTACAAATGGTCTAGAAACTGCCTAGCCAGAATTTTCCAGACTTAGTTTTTTTTTGAAACTGGAGCTATTTTTCTACTGCGGGTAACATGAAAGTTCGGGAGTCCTTCTCTATCACGACTCGGAGTATGGCGTGATCTGGAAGTCGAAAACAAAGCAACAATTACTGGACTCGGACTAGGACTGGTGGCAGAGATGAATCTGGTGGAACTCGGACTAGTGGCGGAGATGAATCTGGTGGAACTCGGACTGGTGGCAGATATATGTTGCAGGTGGACTCGAATTGGCGTGATGGAGGTGGATATGTGGTATATGGCTGCGGTGATGTCGATGGTGGTAGATGGCAGCGGTGATGACGATGGTGGTATATGGCAGCGGTGATGACGATGGTGGTATATGGCAACGGTGATGATGATGATGCGGCGGCGGCGTGAAAACTTGTGAACAGAACTCAAAACTCTAAAGGACTAGACACTAAGACCAGCAACTAGACATGACGATGCAACCACAAATTCAACAACGCAAATACAGAAAAGATTATGCAATGGCTCAGACTGGTTCGGATATGATGAGCTAACCCTATTTTTTTGTGGCTTTTTCGTGGACTATAGGTATGAAGAAAAGACTCGATCTAAACTAGGAAAAACTGTAAAATCTCACCGAGCAACCTGGAAATCTGATACCACTTCATAGAGGCAAAAGTGTCCCGTCTTTCGATGAGATGATGGATATCGCTTTGGTGGAAGTCGACTTTGACGATCCGACTACGAACGTGCGAGGACGTCGCGCCTTAACAATCGCTAAACCAACTCCGAGAGGTTCTTGACCACGCTGGAGCATGATCAACCTGACCACGAGGGTCTGTTTCCTGCGAGCAAACGAAGAACGAGCAAGAAACTGAGATTGCAATCTGGATATTGCGAATATAAGATGAAAGCTTTATTGATCAAGGTGTGGTTCTATGACGCCTTTGTCTGGTCGTTGAACACAAATGAAGTACGCGAAGTTGCAGCTATGGCGAACTTTAATGTAAACAAAACCCAAAGTATAAACGATGCCCTAAGGGCTGTATATATGGAGGAAGAGAGGGGGAATTTCGTGGCCCTTGGTGGAGGGGTCCGAAATCAACCCTATCTCTTGTTTCCCCACACATACGGACTCTAAAAATAGCCTATACTTATGTATTTCGAAATTACATGGGCTTGGCCCAATAAAAAGGTGACGCAGCACCTATAATAGCCTCTGGACGAAATTTATGAAGTGACATCTTGTATATTTCGTCCAAGGCTTCATGCACTCGTTATGGTGGCTTCAAAGACCTGAAATCATCACTTGTAACTCTGTTCTTGTTCCCCTTGCGCATGCCATCATCTCCATGCTTGTTCTTGCTCCAATGTTCATCCTTCTCCAAGCTAGGCCCTTCATTTGTAAGCAAAACAAATGTATCCAATTTAGGCAGCATCATATTCTCATGAACATTAGAATCATTACCAAGAAACGAAAGTACCTGGTAATTTAGTTGGCGTGCGCGAGCTCTAGTAATTGGTCCAGTATGTATAGCAGCAGGGGCTGTGGGTGTAACAATGGTATTGATGTCCTCATCAACAAATGTCCATGTGATACATCTCCAACGTATATATAATTTATGAACTATTCATGCCATGTTTACAATAATCTGATATGGTTTTGGTATGATTTGCATGGAACTAACCCGGACTGACGCTGTTTTCAGCAGAACTACCGTGGTGTTGTTTTTTGTGCAGAAATGAAAGTTCTCCAAATGAGCTGGAACTTTTTGATGACTTTTTTTGGAACAAAAGAGACCCCTGAAGCTGCGTGGGAGGTCCACAAGAGCCACGAGAAGGGCACAACCCACCGGTGTATTGTGCTCACCTCGAGGCCCATCTGCACGTGAGACCGACGCTAAAAATTCCTATAAATAGAGAAACCATCATAAATAACCTTAGATCGGAAGTTCCGCCACTACAAGCCTCTGTAACCACCGAAAACCAATCGGCACCCCATTCTGGCACCCTTCCGGAGGGGGAGTCATCTCCGCTGGCCATCTTCATCATCCCGGCGGCCACCACGATGAGGAGGGAGTAGTCCACCCTCGGGGCTGAGGGTTTGTACCAGTAGCTATGTGTTTAATCTCTCTCGCGCGCGATCTTGAGATGTCATGGTCTTGATGTATTATGTGCTTTGTTAACATAGATGGATCATATGATGTTTCTCCGCTCTCTACACTTGTTGTGATGAATTGAGTCTTTACCCTTTGAAGTTTTGTCTTGTCGGATTGAATGTTCAGATCTGAGAACACATGATATATGTCTTGAATATGAATACCCGTGGTGACAATGGGGTATTACTTTGATTCACTTGATATATGTTATGGCACTCAACTTGCGGACTCCCGATGTGACTTTGGGGTAATCTATGCATAGGGGTTGATGCACGTTTTCATTATCTTTTCTTCGATAGAAACTTTGGGGTCTCCTTGTAGTTCTTTGTGTGGATTGAGTATTATGAATCTGAAATTGTTTGATACATATCGTATAATTAACTCATGGGTACTCGTGGTGACATTGGGGTATCTAGGCGACATTAGAGTTTGTTGATATGCATCATATGGTGTTATTTTAGTACGAACTCTTGATTAGATCGATCAGAAAGAATAGCTTGCTCTTATTTCAATACAAACTCTAGGATAGATTGATCGAGAAGAATAGCTTTGAGGTGGTTTGGTACCCTACAAACAATTTCTATCTTTTGTTCTCCGCTAATAGGAACTCGAGAGTGATTCTTTATTGCACTTTGAGGGATAATCATATGATCCAACTATGTTAGCATTGTTGAGATATTGCACTAGTGAAAGTATGCACCATAGGTGATGCGGAGCATCCTACGGTCATCCCCATGGTCCTACCATCGTCTCACCAAGCACCAGGAGGACCCATGACAAGAGCAGGAGCTAGAGCTCTCGAGACTGAGGTGACTTCTCTCCTTAGTGATATCTCATATGATCCTCTCGAGACATGGCTACTACCTAAGTCTGGAATGTTGTGCATGATTAGGTACCAAGAGGACCCTCCCGAGGATGCACATGAAGATGGTCAAGACCCCAAGTCCACGGAAGAAGAGAATCAATGGAAGAAGGCGAGAACAGCTTCCAGGCCCCGGACATCCGGCCATGGCCCTGGACATCCGGCCCCTAGAGATCTACACCACAGCCAGGAGTCTGCAGCCGAAGCTACACGGCCCAGACATCTGGCCCTCCACCCCAGAAATCCGGCCTCCTGACCAGACATCCGGACACGCCGTCCAGGGAGCACAGAAGGCTGCCCCAACAGCCCGGACATCCAGCCGTGATCCCGGATATCCGGCCCTAACTGAAGCCCCGGATATCCGGCCCCTCCGCCCCGGACATCCGGCCCCGTCTAACCAGAGAGCAGCAAGGCCGTCTCCTTCAGTCCAGACATCCGGCCCCTCGCGAGCGCCCGGACATCCGGCCCGATGCCCGGACATCCGGTCCCCTCCTGCCTGCGTGCAGCGCCTCCGGGCCATAGCCCATGTACCCATTCGTCCCTTAGACTATATATACTCCCTCTCCACCTACGTTCTAGGGTTATCATTGGTTTAGCTCATTTAAGATAGAGCATTGCTCATCCGTATCGGATCTACTCCTCGTGAGGGACCACACCTGTTCGGAGAAGATCCACCCAGATTCAAGACCTCCATCCGGAGAAGACAATCAAGACCTCCTCATGGAGAAGAACGGTTACTATTGTATCGTCCCTTGTTGACTTTTGATCTCATGTTACTTTGTGCCTTGATGATCTAGCACTTGTGTGATCATATTCGTGTCGGTTGAGTGTTTCTCTTGTTTTCCCCCGTGATTTCCCTCGTGTTCTTCTGCGCGTTCTTTGTGTTCCTCGTAGGGATCCTCTCCAAACGTGAAAGATCAGCCCCATAGGGTTCCGCCCTACATCATCTTGGTATTAGAGCCACATTGATCACATTTTGGGGCCCCTACCCCGTGTTTTCTTGCTTGATTTTGTTGTTTTCGTCCTAAATCCAAAAATCCCCACCAAAAATAGCCAAATTTTTTTTTGTGATTTGTTGGTGTGATGAAGTTTTGTTGGATTTGATCCACGGATCTGCTTTGCATCGAGTGGATCTAGCTTTTCCCCATCTCTCCCGCAATTTCCATCCACAAATTCGTCCGAATTTTGCCCTGGAGTTGCCCTTTTTCCCATGAAGTTCATCCCATTCGTCCACCATCCAGGCGCCCGGACATCCGCCCGAGTCCCCGGACATCCGGCCACTGGCCCGGACATCCGGCCACTGGCAGCGGCAACTCCATCCCCCGCTCCCTTTTCCGCCTAGTTTCCCCAAATTTTGCCCCGGTGCCCACGCATACTTCCGCATACCTCCACCGCTTTCCGCAAGCACCACCGCTCCTCACCGCTACCTCCTATGACGATTTTGACACATTTTGGTCTTTGAGATTTTGAGTTGTAGTTCCCGTGTGCTATTGTGTTTTGGCTATATAGGTACGGTTCGACGTCAACATCACCACCGCTCATCTCCATCGACTACTCATCATCGCCAAGGATGGTAACCTCAACGACATCTTTGTCATACCTTGCAATTGCTTTGATAACCACATGGCCTTACTTTTGCCTAGCTTACCCATCGAGACTAGCCATTGAGTATTGTCGGCAATGTGACTTGTGCACATTAGTGTTCATACTCCATAGCATACATACCATACCATAGTGGTGCATATCTTGCCATCTTATTTTGTGTCACAAAGTTGTCATCGCATACACAATTGCTATCTTGGTTCGTGAACTTTTGCATGAGAAAAGAGCTCACAAGTGAAAGAGCCAACCAAGCTTTTAAGCAAAGAGGAAAGATAAGCAAAGAGCTTATAAGCAAGAACCATAGCATCATACTACATTAAGATAGTCATATCCGATCATCTTGGATCATATCACCGAAATACCATACATATAGCATACTTGCGATAGAGGTCGTTGCATTTTTGCCTAGTAGGTCGTGCACAAATTACATATCCGCCTATTGTGCAATCGTGCTAGCGTCTCTCGTGTATTGTGCAACAAGAGCATTTTCATGGATTCCACATTTTGGCTCATTTTTGGTTTGCACAATCCCACTTATCTATTGCGTGTGTGTTTCCGTGTACCACTTCTTGCTTGGTCTACTTGTTTCATTTGCAAATTTGTGAATCTTTTCCAACATTATTGAAGCTCACTTACAATTGCATCAAATTTTGTGCCACCATCCTAACCAAGCTCCACCTAAGCTTTTACTTGTGTAGATGTGAGAACCGACAAGAATTGGTACCAATAGTGCTATTTCATTGTCCGCATTTGAGTGACTTGATTCATCGTCAACATCGGTCAAGGTACATTTGGTATAAGTACTTCTCCTTCTCCCACTCACATTTTGCTTGGAATGATGGATAGGCCAAGTACTTCCACCAACCCACTCTTCCTCGAGCAAGATGACGACATGTCATCATTCGTACCAAGAGCCACCTCTTTGGAGCACAACGAGCGTTGCATCAAGAGCGACAAGCAATGACCGACCGCATCGACAATCTCGCCACCAACTTGCGACTCTCCGAGCAATGTACAAAGGTCTACTTCGACAACAAGCTCGACGCTCACAAGCAATAGAATAATGCAAGGATGGACGAGATCCACACCTTGTTGGTGAACCACCCTCCTTCTACTTCTTCATACTCAAGACAAAGCCGCTCAAGTCGACACTCTGACGACAGCTTCTCTAGCTCAAGTACACCAACATAGAACACTCTTTGACGAGCCGCGTGTCAAGACCGTCATGCATCTCGCAATCCTCTACACGACAAGCATTCACAAGCGCACGTCGACGAGCAAGTACTTCGTCCTCAACCACACCAAGTTGCTTTTGCTCAAGCTCAAGAACGACAACGTCAACATCGCCAAGAGGAAGAACGACCGCGTCTACAACAAGAAGAACAAGACGCTGAGGCTCAACGTCTTCAACAACAACAACAATGTGAAGCACAAGCTCTTGAGGCGCAATGTGCCCTTCAAGAATCAAGTCGAGCCATTGCCAAGCGCAACCGTGATAGGCGCAATCAAGAGGAAGCACTTCGAGAAGAAATCCAAGAGCGGAATTACCAACCGCGAGTCCCACGTCAAGTTCCTCAAGCTCCTCCACAAGCTCGACAAGTTCCTCCTCAACCTCAAGTTCAACAAGAGCAAGATGATCATGGACTTCCCCCATGCCAAGAGCAAGTTGATCATGGACTTCCCCGACGCCAAGAGCAACATGAGGTTGATTATCCTCCACGTCAAGGGCGTCATCATCACCCTCGACAACAACACAATGAAGAGCAACGCTATGGCAAGCTAAAATTTACCATGCCCAAGTTCAATGGAAGCAATGATCCCGAAGAGTACCTATCATGGGCATTGAAGGTCGACAAAATCTTTCGTTTGCACAACTATGAGGAAGAGAAGAAGATCGCTATGGCATCACTTTTGAGTTCCAAGACTATGTACTCATATGGTGGGAACAAGTCCTTGAGCGCCGAGAAGCAAGAGGTGAACCACCAATCACCACTTGTGCTCAAATGATAGATGTCATGTGAGCACGTTTTGTGCCCACATACTACAACCGCGATCTTTTCAAGAAGCTCCAACTCCTCATGCAAGGTACAAAGATTGTTGAAGAATACTACAAGGAAATGGAGATTGCCATGATACGAGCCAATGTCACGGAAGATGATGAGCAAACTATGGCACGCTTCTTGAATGGCATCAATCATCCCATGAAGAAGATTGCCAACTTCCAACTGTACTCCAACCTCATTGAGCTCGTGCATCAAGCTACCAAGGCAGAACGTCAAGTGCAAGATGACTTCAAGTATGCCAAGTACTCATCCAAGACCTACGGCTTCTCCAACAACAAAGCTTCAACGACTCCTCCAACTTCTACCTCAACCAAGCCATCTACAAGCAATGATGACAAATCAAGTTACAAGAAAGCTTCGACAAGCTCAAGTCGTCTTACTCCTACTACAAGCAACTTCAAGCCGCGCGCTTAATATCTACTCCGACTGATGAGACCATCAAGACAAGCTCCTTCAAGTGTTTCACTTGCCGTGGTCGAGGCCACAAGTCCTACCAATGCACAAACAAGCGCACCATGATCCTCAACGACGATGGTACATATGACTCCATGAGTGAAGAGGAAATGGAAGCTCTTGAGCAAGTGTCCATGCACCGGCGCATGAACGAGGATGAAGATGATCAAGTCTTTTGTGATGAGGATTCGAGCCCCGCTCTAGTTGTCTCCAAAGTCTTGACTCTTCGACCATCAACAAGAAAAAGACCAAAGATGCCACATCTTCCACACAAAGGCCGGCATCAATGGAAGGTCCGTCAAGGTCATCATCGATGTAGGTAGTTGTCACAACTTGTAAAGTGAAGAACTATGCTCCAAGCATCAATTGGTCAAGATGAAGCACCCGCAGCCCTACAAAGTCCAATGGCTAAGCGATTCTGGCACTATACAAGTTGAGCATACGGTCCAAGTCTCCTTCAAGATTGGCGCATATGAGGACACTTTGGTGTGCGATGTCGTCCCGATGTCAGTTTGCCACCTCCTTCTTGGTCGACCATGGCAATTCGACCGCGGCGTCATCCACAACGGGCGTACAAATCACTATATCTTCAAGATGAAAGGGAAGGAATATGTGCTACGACCTATGTCTCCTAGTCAAGAGATAGCCGACAAGCAAGCCACCCATCGTGGAGAGAAGAGTGAGAGACTGATCCACCCAAAAGAGAGTGAGAGCCACAAGCCAAAACCGAGCGCCTCCACGATGAGAGACAAGAAAAACTTAGTCCTATTTACCACCAAAAGTGAGATGGGAGAAGTGTGTGAGAACCTATCGAGTGTTATGCACTTTGTCCTTGTGTGCAAGGATGGGGAACCAAAAACTAACTCCTCTCACGATCTACCTTTAGTGTTTCAATCTCTTTTGCAGGAATTCCAAGATGTTTTTCCCGATGAGCTACCTCTGGGTCTACCTCCTCTACAAGGAATTGAGCACCGAATCGACCTCATCCCCAGAGCACCTCTTCCAAACAAAGCTCCATACTGCGTCAACCCCGAAGAAACTAAGGAGATCCAATGGCAAGTACAACAACTAATAGACAACGGTCATGTACATGAAAGCTTAAGCCCTTGTGTCGTTCCCGTTATACTTGTGCCCAAGCAAGATGGTAGTTTTCGCATGTGCTCGGATTGTAGACCTATCAATACTATTACTGTTCGTTATAGGCATCCCATTCCTCGCTTAGATGATATGCTTGATGAACTTAGCGGTGCCACCATTTTCTCAAAAATTGATCTTAAAAGTGGCTATTATCAAATCCGCATACAAGAAGGTGATGAATGGAAAACCGCTTTCAAAACCAAATTTGGCTTGTACAAGTGGTTGGTTATGCCTATGGGTTTATCGAAAGCTCCCGGAACTTTCATGCATCTTATGCATTTTGTGCTTCGACCTTATATTGGAGTGTTTGTTGTGGTTTACTTTGATGATATTCTTGTGTTTAGCAAATCCATGAAAGAGCATCTAAAGCATGTTAGGGCTGTTTTCCAAACTCTTCGCAAGGAACGTCTTTATGCCAACATGAAAAAGTGCACGTTTGGTGTTGACAAGCTCATCTTCTTGGGTTTCGTTGTTTCTTCCAAGGGTGTCCATGTTGATGAATCTAAAATTGAAGCAATTAAAACTTGGCCCCAACCCACCAATTTGCAACAAGTGCGTAGCTTTCTTGGCCTTGCGGGTTTTTATCCTCGCTTCGTGAAAGATTTTAGCACTATTGTCGCTCCTTTGCATGCCTTGAGTAAGAAGAATGCTCCGTTTGTTTGGGGATCTTTGCAATCCACCGCTTTTGATGAGCTCAAGCCTTTGCTTACTCATGCTCCGATTCTTGCTTTGCCCAACTTTGAAAAAACTTTTGAGGTTCATTGTGATGCAAGTGGTACCAGAATTGGCGGAGTTTTGATGCAAGAAAAACTATCCGTTGCATATTTTAGTGAAAAACTCTCCGGTGCTCAACTTAACTATCCCATCTATGACAAAAAATTGTATGATTTAGTGCATGTGCTACATGTTTGGGAACATTATCTTAGACCTCATGAGTTTGTTGATAGAGGCAAAGGTGTCCCATGTTTCGATGAGATGATGGATATCACTTTGGTGGAAGTCGACTTTGACGATCCAACTACGAACATGCGAGGACGTCGCACCTTAGCAATCGCTAAACCAACTTCGAGAGGTTATTGACCATGCCGGAGCATGATCAACCTGACCACGAGGGTCTCTTTCCTGCGAGCAAACGAAGAACAAGCAAGAAACTGAGATTGCAATCTGGATATTGCGAATATAAGATGAAAGCTTTATTGATCAAGGTGGGGTTCTATGACGTCTTTGTCTGGTCGTTGAACACAAACGAAGTACGTGAAGTTGCAGCTATAGCAAACTTTAATCTAAACAAAACCCAAAGTCTAAACGATGCCCTAAGGGTTGTATATATGGAGGAAGAGGGGGTGAATTTCGTGGCCCTTGGTAGAGGGGTCCGAAACCAACCCTATCTCTTGTTTCCCCACACATACGGACTCTAAAAATAGCCTATACTTATGTATTTCGAAATTACATGGGCCTGGCCCAATAATAAGGTGATGCAGCACCTAGAATAGCCTCTGGATAAAATTTATGAAGTGGCATCTTGTATATTTCGTCCAAGGCTTCATGCACTCATTATGGTGGGTTCAAAGTCCTGAAATCATCACTTGTAACTCCGTTCTTGTTCCCCTTGCGCATGCCATCATCTCCATGCTTGTTCTTGCTCCAATGTTCATCCTTCTCCAAGCTAGGCCCTTTATTTGTAAGCAAAATAAATGTATCCAATTTAGGCAGCATCATATTCTCATGAACATTAGAATCATTACCAAGAAACGAAAGTACCTGATAATTTAATTGGCGTGCGAGAGCTCTAGTAATTGGTCCAGTATATGTAGTAGTAGGGGCTGTGGGTGTAACAATGGTATTGATGTCCTCATCATCCTCCCCTTCTTGAAATGAAGTCGTCCTCGACGGAAGCTCATCTTCCTCACCCAAATAAGGCTTCAAATCTGGAATGTTAAAAGTGGGACTAACCCCCAAATCTGTAGGCAGCTCAAGTTTATATGCATTATCATTTATTTTCTCCAACACCTTAAAAGGACCATCAGCACGTGGCATTAACTTTGATTTGCGCAAATCAGGAAATCTATCCTTACGCAAATGTAACCAAACAAGATCTCCAGGTGCAAACACAAGATGTTTTCTACCCTTATCTCCAGCAAGTTTATATTTAGCATTCATACGCTCAATGTTTTCCTTAGTTAACTCATGCATTTTTAAAATCAATTCAGCACGTTGTTTAGCATCAAAATTAACCTTCTCCAAAGATGGAAGAGGCAACAAATCAATAGGTGCACGAGGTAGGAAACCATACACAATTTCAAAAGGGCACATCTTAGTAGTAGAATGCAATGAACGATTATAAGAAAATTCAATATGAGGCAAACATTCTTCCCACATTTTCTTATTATTCTTCAAAACAGCCCTAAGCATAGTAGACAATGTTCTATTGACTACTTCAGTTTGTCCATCGGTTTGGGGGTGACAAGTAGTACTAAAAAGTAGTTTAGTCCCCAATTTAGCCCATAAACATCTCAAAAAGTGGCTAAGAAATTTAGTATCACGATCTGAAACAATAGTATTGGGCACACCATGCAAGCGAATAATTTCACAAAAGAACAAATCAGCAACATTAACGGCATCATCGCTTTTATGACATGGTATAAAGTGTGCCATTTTCGAGAATATATCCACGACAACAAATATGCTATCCCTCCCCTTCTTTATTCGAGGTAAACCTAAAACAAAGTCCATAGATATATCCTCCCAAGGAACACTAGGTATAGGCAAAGGCATATATAAACTATGAGGATTGAGTCATGACTTAGCTTTTTGACATGTAGTGCAGCGAGCAATAAAACGCTCAACATCCCATCTCATCTTTGGCCAAAAGAAATGTGTAGCAAGTACGTCCTCCGCCTTCTTCACGCCAAAGTGTCCCATTAATCCCCCTCCGTGTGTCTCCTACAACAACAAAATACGAATAGAGCTAGCTGGAATGCATAGCCTGTTAGCACGAAACACAAATCCATCATTAATGGCGAACTTGTTCCATGTTCTCCCTTCTTTACAATTCTGCAATACATCTTTAAAATTAGCATCATGCACATATTGATCTTTGATGGTCTCCAAACCAAATATTTTGAAGAAAAGTTGTGAAAGCATAGTATAGTGACGAGACAATGCATCAGCAATAACATTTTCTTTACCCTTCTTATGTTTAATAACATAAGGGAAAGTCTCAATGAATTCAACCCATTTAGCATGTCTACGATTCAGTTTAGCTTGACTTCTAATATGTTTCAAAGATTCATGATCAGAATGTATAACAAATCCTTTGGGCCATAAATAATGTTGCCATGGCTCTAAAGTCCAAACAAGAGCATATAATTCTTTATCATAAGTAGAATAATTCAGACTAGGCCCACTCAATTTTTCAGAAAAGTATGCAACAGGTTTGCCATCTTGTAATAACACACCTCCTAATCCAATTCCGCTAGCATCACATTCAAGCTCAAAAGTCTTATTAAAATCACGAAGTTGGAGTAAAGGAGCATGTGTCAACTTATCTTTCAACATCGTGAAGGCTTCTTCCTGTGCGGTACCCCAAACAAAAGGCACATCCTTCTTTTTAAGCTCATTGCGATGTGCAGCAATGGTGCTGAAATCTCTCACAAAACGCCTATAGAATACAGCGAGGCCAAGAAAACTCCTCACTTGTGTGAATGTTTTGGGCTGCGGCCAACTCCCAATAGCTTCAATCTTGGCTTTATCAACTTCAATTCCCTGTGGAGTAACAACATAGCCAAGAAAAGACACTCGGTCGGTGCAAAAGGTGCACTTCCCAATGTTACCAAACAAACGTGCATCACATAGAGCAATAAAAACAGCACATAAATGTTCCAAATGTTCCTCCAAAGATCTCCTATGTATCAATATGTCATCAAAGTAAACTACCACAAATCGTCCAATGAAAGCACGTAAAACTTCGTTCATTAATCTCATGAAAATACTAGGTGTATTAGTTAACCCAAAAGGCATGACTAACCACCCATATAATCCAAACTTAGTTTTAAATGTTGTTTTCCATTCATCCCGCAATTTCATACGAATTTGATGGTATCCACTATGCAAATCAACTTTGGAGAATATTGTAGAGCCACTCTATTCATCAAGCATATCATCTAGCCTAGGAATAGGATGACGATAACGAATAGTAATATTATTAATGCCTCTACAATCAACACACATACGCGATGTACCATCCTTTTTTGGCACTAGAATAATAGGAACAACACAAGGACTAAGGGATTCGCGTATATAAGTTTTGTCGAGAAGCTCTTGTACTTGACGCATAATATCCTTCGTCTCCTCTGGATTGGTATGGTATGGCGCACGGTTTGGCAGTGAAGCACCGGGAATTAAGTCAATCTGATGCTCAATCCCTCGAATAGGCGGTAATCCTGGTGGCACGTCTTGTGGAAAGACGTCAGCGAACTCCTGCAAAATGTTAGTGACAGCAGGAGGCAAAGAGGAAGGCACGTCCTCGAATGATAATGCCTCTTTGCACACAAAAGCATAGCAAACAGATTTGCTGAAATCTAGCTCATCAATATCAGATTTGGTGGCAAATAAACATGCACTTTTCAATTTAATTTCAGAAGCAACACTAGATGGTTTATTATTAGGCTTCATTTGTTGCTCAGATTCTTTTGCCACAATCTGATTTTCACTCTTATTTTGCTCCTGTTTTGCTTTATTAGCTCTATTAATATCATCTTTCAAAATGGAATCAGGAGTCATAGGAAGCAAAGTAATATTTTTATCCTTATGAAAAAGAGTATACTGATTATTTGTGCCATGGTGTACAGAATTTTTATCAAATTGCCATGGTCTACCAAGTAATAAGGAACATGCTTGCATAGGTACCACATCACAATCAACATAATCAGCATATGTAGAGATACTAAAATGCACACGAACAGTACGTATTACCTTAACCTTGCCGCTGTTGTTGAACCATTGGATGCAGTAAGCATGTGGATGTGGTCTTGTGGTGAGAGAGAGCTTCTCCACCATCTCCATGCTAGCCAAGTTGTTGCATCTCCCTCCGTCTATGATGACGCGCACAGAACGTTCCTTCACAACTCCCTTTGTATGGAACAAATTATGCCTCTGATTTTGCTCAGCTTGTGTAACCTGCACACTCAAAACACGTTGAGCAACTAAACATTCATACCTGTCAGCATCTTCAGGAGCCATGTATTGCGTCTCATGATCAGAATCATCTCCACCGTGTTCTTCACTTGTAATGTCACATCCCTAGCTGCTGGTAGTGCTCTAGGCTAGCTTCATGTGTGCATCATGTTTAAATTATTGAAACCTGAACTGAGGAATTTTGGAAGCCTCAAAAACTTAAATAAAAGAGGGGCAAAAACCCTAGAAATCTCATTCATTGCTCCAAAGTGCTCTTCTTAAATGTTTGATAATTTTTGGTAAGGGTTCTGGTCCCAACCAAAATATTGAACATTTTTAAGGAATTATTTTTGGGACTTTGGATTTAATTCATTAGCTATTTGAATTTGAATTATATTCATATAATTAGAATATAATTTCAAATATCCCTGAATTATTTTATGAGCTTTTGGAAAAGTCCATCTAGCAAAATAAAATATTCAGAGGAGCTTTGGCATTGTTTGAATTATTATTTTAATTCAAAACAGTGGCAAAAGAATTAAATAAAAGAAAAACAGAACAGAAATAAATAGAAAGGGAGAGAAGGCCACCTGGGCAACTTACCTGGCGCCACTTACCTGGCACAGCTCCATCTGGCCGGCCCAGCCCACCACTCCCCCCCCCCCTGTCGCCTTTCTCCTCGCGCCAGTAGGCGCAGGCGCGTGGCCGGAGCGCGCGGGCACACGCCCAGGCCACCTCCTGCCTCTCTGCCTGTTTCCCCGTCGCCCTGAGGATGCCACGCACCCCCTGGACCGCTCTCACTCTCCCCTATTCCTTCTTTTCTCTTCTCTGGCTCTCTCACTCACGCGACCGAGGACCGCCGTCGCCGCCGCTCGTCGCAGTCGTAGCCACCACCGTCGTTCCACCCCACCAGAGTGACCAAAGGCTCCGCCTCGACGCCCCCGACCTCTCCATGGAGCTACGCAACGCCGGGAGCCCTGCATCGCCGCCCACGCCGTCTTCCCCATCTCCGGCCGCCCGAGATCGCCGTCGTTGATTCGTCGTCATCAAGCCATCCCCGAGCCCACTAGTCTGCTCTACGAGTTCACCGTGAGCACCGGAATCTTTCCCCTCTCTCCCCTGCCTCGTTTGCACCGCGTAGCTATCAAATCCGCCGGAGCCGCGAGCTTACCACCGCCGGCGATGTCGCCGCCGCCGCGCTAGTCGCTGGAGCTCGTGTCCGAGCACTCCATCGTGCTCAGCACGCTCCCAGTAGCACATATCACCCCACCACCGTCCTCCCCGTGCACCCTAACGCAATCCCGTGCACAACCGAACTCCGGCCACCGCCTTTGAGCTCGTGGCCGTCTACTCCGGCCACCCCCGGCCCGGCTACTGCCACCATCCGACGCGCTGTAACACCAGCTACCCGTAGAGATCAACCGCGGCTCAAACCGCTGTCTGTACGCGAAACCCGAGCAACTCCGGCGTGTTGCCGCCCCGGGTTTGGTCGCCGCCGGCCGAACTCCGGTGGCCAGTGACGTGGCTGGCTTAATTAGCCACTAATCACCGCTTTGTGACACTGACAGCTGGGCCCCATGCCCTTAGTTAACCACGGCTTAAACTTCTGTTAGTTTAGATTAATCACAGTGGCCCCACACGTCAGCTTTGACCATGCTGACGTGGCCTTTGACCCGGCCCCACCTGCCATTGACACTAAACAGCCCTGGGTCACTGACCAGTGGACCCCACTGGTCAGGTTTGACCTGGAGGCGCCCTGTTGACCTGCTGACGTCAAGGTGATGACATGCTGACGCCATAATTCATTTTCTGGAATTATTTTAATTCTAAATAATCAGAAAATTCCAGAAAATTGTAAAAACTTCTAAAAATCATAGAAATTCAACCGTAACTCCAAATTAAATAATTTATATATGAAAAATTATCAGAAAAATTCAAGGAATCCATCTGTACCATTTTCATGCATGCTAGAACAACTTATAGCTGCTGTTTAGCACAAATAAAATAAAGGGCATTTAAATAACCATATATGGAGTTTGAATTTGAATCTTGTATTCAAACCAACTTCATTTAATCTGTTGCTAGTTGCATTAGCCCAAAACACATTCATATTGCCATGTCATGAGCATGCATCATATTGTGCATTGCATTGATTGTATTTCTTCTTTGTTGCCGGTATCTGTTCCCTCCCAGTAGAGGATGTTCCGACGCTGTGATCGTTGACACTGATGAAGACTCAATGTTATCTTCAGAAGTGCCAGGCAAGCAAAACCCCCTTGTTCATTCCGATACAATCCCACTCTCTCGCTCCTGCTCTTTTTTACTGCATTAGGACAACATCGATTCATCTGTTACTTGCTGCGGTAGCTGAACCCCTTTATCCTTTGCATGACCTGTCATTCCACAGTAAATAGATGAAACCCACTAGCATGAGTAGGAGTTGTTTGAGCCCTGTTGTGCCTACTCATTCATGTTTGTTGTCATGCCTGCTACTGCTTAGAGTTGAGTCAGGTCTGATTCATCGGGGATGAATCAGAGGTGTGTGAACATGTCCTACTGTGTGTGAGCTAAGTGTGTGAATACGATTTGGTAAAGGTAGCGGTGAGAGGCCATGTAGGAGTACATGGTGGGTTGTCTCATTGCAGCCGTCCTCAGGAACTGAGTTCTGTGTTTGTGATCCATGATTCAGCTACTACCACGCATTGGGCCCGAAACCAATGGACCCTCTCGGCTTCTTAATCACCCTTGTCCTCTGTCCAGGAGTTGCAAGTAGTTTCTGGTGTTTGTAGTATGCTGGAGGCCGTGGGCAGCGCTGACCGTAGGGGTGGGCTGTGATGCGGTAGGCACGTGGCACGGTGTACCGGGCGCCCGTTTGGTGTCTCGGGAACCCTGTTCACATCGTTTGGGGCTGTGAGCGAAACTCCGGCCGGATCTCCTCATGGATGGAACCCGAATAGGCGATAAACCTGGACTAGAGACTTAGGTGATTAGGTAGGTCGTGGCCGACACCCACGTTGGGCTTCCGCTTGAAGGTTGCCGAGTACATGTCGTGTAAACGGCGGTAAGTGGTGAGAGCGTGTGTGAAGAAGTACACCCCTGCAGGGTTAACCTAATCTATTCAAATAGCCGTGTCCGCGGAAAAGGACTTCTGGGTTGCTTATATCAGTTCATAGACAAGTGAAAGTGGATACTCTAAAATACGCAAGATAAGCGTGAGTTCTATGGATGGCGTTCTCGTAGGGAGACGGGAGCGGATCCATAGTGGGGTATTGGTTGGTGAATATGTGGACTCGTGTGCGCCACCTCAAAGAATTACATTGCAGTCGTAGTTTAGGATAGCCACCGAGTCAGAGCTGGCTTGCTGCAGTTAAACCCCACCACCCCTTTGTTGATAATGATGAATATGTAGATAGATCTGATGTAAGTCTTGGTGGGTACATTTGTACTCACGTTTGCCTATTTTATGTTTTGCAGAGAGACTTCAGTCTCACTAGTATTTCCGCGTGGTCTTCGACGTTTAGCTTGTTACCTCAGCTACGATCTTGTGCCTCGGCAGGATTTGGTAGATAGTCAGGCTTCTCAGCCTTTTTCATTTATAGATGTCTGTACTCAGACATGATAGCTTCCGCTTGTGCTTGATTTGTATGCTCTGAATGTTGGGTCATGAGACCCATGTTTGTAATATCTCGCTCCTCGGAGCCTATTGAATAGATTACTTGAGTCCTAGAGTCATGTTGTGATGCCATGTTGTATTTGCGCATATCGAGCATATTGTGTGTATGTTATTGAAATGCTTGGTATGTGTGGGATCTGACCATCTAGTTGTTTATCTTTAGTAGCCTCTCTTACGGGGAAATGTCTCCTAGTGTTTCCACCGAGCCATGGTAGCTTGCTACTGCTCCGGAACACTTAGGCTGGCCGGCATGTGTCCTTCTTCGTTCCTGTGTCTGTCCCTTCGGGGAAATGTCACACGGTGAATACCGGAGTCCTGTTAGCCCGCTACAGCCCGGTTCACCGGAGTCCTGCTAGCCCAGTGCTACAGCCTGGATTCACTCGCTGATGACCGACACGTTCGATGCTGGGTCATGGATGCCTGTCCCTGTAAGTCTGTGCCGCTTTGGGTTTACGACTAGCCATGTCAGCCCGGGCTCCTTATCATATGGATGCTAGCGACACTGTCATATACGTGTGCCAAAAGGCGCAAACGGTCCCGGGCAAAGGTAAGGCGACACCCGTGGGAATACCGTGCGTGAGGCCGCAAAGTGATATGAGGTGTTACATGCTAGATCGATGTGGCATTGAGTCGGGGTCCTGACAGCGTTGGTATCAGAGCTTGACTGCCTGTAGGATTACCAAGCCAAACTGGTCGAAGTTGAGTTTAGAAATTCTTTAGTTATATAAGGGAATTGATTGTGGGATGGAACGTAAGGCTCTTTTTACTCCTTATACCTCATGCCCTTCTGATCTGAGTCATCTTATCTTTCCTGCGGGGATTAAGAACTAGGCTATCTCTTCTTTCTATTAGGATCACGTGTTACTAATCAGTAGACTTATAAGATTGTTGGATTTAAGTCTCAGTTCAGTTCCTACTACTTCCGTATGTTAATTGTTGATCTCGAAACCTTGATATTGTGCTTCTGAGTGATTATGCCACCATTTTTGTGATTGTCTCAAATCTTTTTGAGCAATTATAGCCGTTATGCTGTCCGAGTCATCCCAGGTTTCTAAATAGTCCGATGCATTTGCAAATCCCTTCCTTCTGTTTCCGATGTTCCCATGGGCCAGATTAACCACACTAATCGGTGTGTTGAGGTAATTATTGCCTCGACATATATGTTGGAATTATTATTATGACCCTAAGTGCTTAGGGGATCATCTAGTGGTCTAGCCATGATTTGTGTCCTAGTGTGAAGATTCTGGCCTTTATTCTCGAAAGCATCCCGTGATGCTACTTAGTAGTAGGTATTCTACTCCTTGAGCTTTGAACCCGAGATTCACTCTACTTACTTCATGTTGATAGTGTTTGCTAGTTCCTTCAGGATATTAGTAACTTTGCGATAGTCCTCGAGGTCCGTGGTATTTATTTCTTCCAAATACTATGAACCGCTTATGGCAGATGTTTATTGGATCAAAAGATCACAATTAGAGTACTCTTGAGGAGTTCTCCATTCATAAATCGTGACTCTGCCAGTTCTACCTTTCTGCATGGGTTATCCGGAAGAAACATGTTGAACTTGGTTCGACATACTAATCTATGCGTCCACAACTCAGAAAATTATATGATCCTTTGAGTTGATCTCTTTAGTTGCATTCTGACCCTCGTCTATCAATTGATAGTCAAGAGTATGCGTGCGTTCGTTTATCGATGCCTAATACTCTTGTGGTCCGTCAAGCCATTCTATCGCAGAATGACTAGGAGAAACAAACTCCAGTACCTCTTCCATATCCAGGATAGGGTCAAAGAAGTTGTGCTCCGCAGATCAAATTGCTAATCCAGCCTTTGATCCTGTTCTACCCTGAGGTATTACCATCTTTATATCGGGATTGTTATAGGAATTGCACACCATCCTATGAACTCTTGGTACAGTGATACTTCTTGCCATCATTGTTCATTCCTCGGTTCCGTGTTGTTGCAGCCGGAGTGCCGACAAGTGAATCATGATGTGTGAACTCAATACTCCTAGCAACCCCATTGCTTGGTAGTTAATGGACAATAATCTTATTCTTAGTATGTTGGTTATTGAATCACCATTCTAAGATTGATCGTGCTACCTAGTCCTTATTTCCTGGTGCACTCTTTGATTGATGAGTTAGGATTTTGTCAAGTCCTCGCTCATTTGATCATATCATCTTGCCCTGAAAAGCAAGATTGTTCTCGAGCTTAGTAACATATCGGTGGTTCGTGATTTCCGAAGATCTTCTCGGAAGTATTACCAGATTGTCACCTAACTGCTATGTTGAGCTCGTGATCAAGTTGGTTTCTTGTGAACCACCTTCTCTCCAAGAATCGGTGTTAGATATCCCTGAGCTAGTTGGTTAAGCTAAACGACAACTTGGAGGGTTGGAAGATAAAAGCTTGCCTGACTTAGTTCGTTCCAAAGGGATATTCTTGTGTAGTGTGTGTTGAAGAAAGATGATATCTTCATCGATTGGTCCCTGTGATCAGTTGCTGGATCTATTGTCTTATCAATCCTTTGATTTGAGTGTGGGCTATCATCCAATCAGACCAGAACCAACGATATTCGTAATGTTGTCTTACTCGTGGTTGATCCCTCGAGCATACACCATTATATCTTTTGGGTCTGACCAATGCTATCACTTGTTCACTTAACTATGGAATTCCTTTTAAAAGGGAACCCAGATGAATTGTTGTTGTGCCCATTGACAACATCCTTGTCTTCTCCATAATTTTGTTGAACATCAAGCTAGTGTTGGAAACTTGTGTAAGCATTTGCTCATGCTAGCTCATGAAGCATATGTTCGGATGTAAGAAGTGACTTCCTCTAGTTCATGTGCATTTGATGCAAGTTGCCGCCGTGGACTCGAGAAAGTCAATGTTGCTTCCTCTGGAATCATCGCAAGTCAGTCATGCACACGTGCGAAGAATGCTGTGGTTTGAAGACTTGCAACCTTCAATCTATATGTATCCCTAGCACACCAAGCCACTGATTGATTTGTTCAAGGAGAAGGAGTTCCTTCATAAGAGCTAATCCGGACTTATGAAAGAACTTCGATACCCTCGTTGATGGTTCCCCCTCCTGAACTCGGTAGTGTTTTATTATAAGACTACCACGTGGTCATGCTTGTCTGGGACAACGTGTTCACATGTTTGTAGCAGAACCAGCTCATGTTTTGGAGCTTGCTATCGTAGTTCATCTCCCAAGAATCCCGCAACGTCATCTCGTCGATTTGTGTTGCAAACTTTCATTCTTCTTCCTAAGACTCGATGAGCCTGGAATATCCTAACACCAACCAGAGCTGAATCTCAGGCAGATATGATGGTTGGAACATTTCCCTAAGAACTATAATATTGGTCTCTCGATAACCGGTAAGGTGGATGTCGTGGCCAACACACCCATCCGGTAGACCTATTATTATAGTATCTTGTTTGAGGAAGTTGGCCACCCCCCCCCTAGGGATTTCGTAGGATTTACTCCCTAGTTGCCCCTATGGATTTTTATGTTCCCGAAGTCCGACCTTTTACTTGATGTTTTAGATATCAAACCATATCTATGAATGGGTTATACTAGCACATCAAGGAGAACATTAGAAGCGGAGTGCTAAATGTCTCTCGGTCGATCATCCAGATTTTATTTGCTTGGCCTCGCTAAGGTGAAATCTGAGAAAGTGTTATCCTCCTTCGCATCTGCATCGTCCATCGCTATTCATCATGGTAGTATGTTGTGTTGTCAGCACCCTTGACGCGGTTGTTGATAAAACCTTGATGATTGTGGAAATGCTCAAGTTCTTGAGAGCACGCACAAGCGCTACGTCTTATCATCGGCACTAGCTGGGATTGCCCCAGATTTCCTCGGTTATGCTATAACCACTCCAACAGTGAATTCACTCTCTATTGTTGGGTTCTTCCCCAGTTACCAGAATCATTCCCAGGATTTGCATTTTGTTCCCAGCTTGCACCGCCAATGTGCCATTCTACCATGGGTCTCTTCCATTTCCGGTGATAAGCAAAATTCATCCATTACGTTGTCTTCAACAAGGTAATCCACATCATCCAAGTTTAAGTATGCCATTCTACCGAACCCCTCTAAATGATCGATTATGATTTGCCTTAAGCTGGTATAAAGAGTTTCAATGATCTCTGAATCAAAGGTAATTCTTTTGCCACTTAAGGGGAGATATCTACGAGTCACGGTTCCGAAGGTGTCTCGTTGTGGTATCATGGCAACTCAACTCCTCGCTACGTTGACAATCGTTTACCACCTTCTTAAGCGTGAAATTGTGGTCTACCTAGTGAACCTTCGTCATCTGCTTCACTCCATTCCTATGGATGTGTATCTCGTGTCTCAACTCGAGAGATGGTTCTATGTCTCATTCCGTGAGTTAATCCTGAGTTGTTCGACCTTCGAGAAGATCGACCCTTCTAGAGTCTCCTTCCCTCCAGGCCATGTTGGCAGGATTTCTCAGAGCAAGACGACAAGGCAAAGATGGTGTTCAAATCAACGTTCATTTGAAGTGCAACCTGGATCGTGAAGATTATACTAGTTGCGTTTACCCTTCACCTTACCCTACGCTTGAATCTCGAGACGAGATTCTTGTTTAGTGGGGGTGAGTTGTCACATCCCTAGCTGCTGGTAGTGCTCTAGGCTAGCTTCATGTGTGCATCATGTTTAAATTATTGAAACCTGAACTGAGGAATTTTGGAAGCCTCAAAAACTTAAATAAAAGAGGGGCAAAAACCCTAGAAATCTCATTCATTGCTCCAAAGTGCTCTTCTTAAATGTTTGATAATTTTTGGTAAGGGTTCTGGTCCCAACCAAAATATTGAACATTTTTAAGGAATTATTTTTGGGACTTTGGATTTAATTCATTAGCTATTTGAATTTGAATTATATTCATATAATTAGAATATAATTTCAAATATCCCTGAATTATTTTATGAGCTTTTGGAAAAGTCCATCTAGCAAAATAAAATATTCAGAGGAGCTTTGGCATTGTTTGAATTATTATTTTAATTCAAAACAGTGGCAAAAGAATTAAATAAAAGAAAAACAGAACAGAAATAAATAGAAAGGGAGAGAAGGCCACCTGGGCCACTTACCTGGCGCCACTTACCTGGCCCAGCTCCATCTGGCCGGCCCAGCCCACCACTTCCCCCCCCCCTGTCGCCTTCCTCCTCGCGCCAGTAGGCGCAGGCGCGTGGCCGGAGCGCGCGGGCACACGCCCAGGCCACCTCCTGCCTCTCTGCCTGTTTCCCCGTCGCCCTGAGGATGCCACGCACCCCCTGGACCGCTCTCACTCTCCCCTATTCCTTCTTTTCTCTTCTCTGGCTCTCTCACTCGCGCGACCGAGGACCGCCGTCGCCGCCGCTCGTCGCAGTCGTAGCCACCACCGTCGTTCCACCCCACCAGAGTGACCAAAGGCTCCGCCTCGACGCCCCCGACCTCTCCATGGAGCTACGCAACGCCGGGAGCCCTGCATCGCCGCCCACGCTGTCTTCCCCATCTCTGGCCGCCCGAGATCGCCGTCGTTGATTCGTCGTCATCAAGCCATCCCCGAGCCCACTAGTCTGCTCTGTGAGTTCACCGTGAGCACCGGAATCTTTCCCCTCTCTCCCCTGCCTCGTTTGCACCGCGTAGCTATCAAATCCGCCAGAGCCGCGAGCTTACCACCGCCGGCGATGTCGCCGCCGCCGCGCTAGTCGCTGGAGCTCGTGTCCGAGCACTCCATCGTGCTCAGCACGCTCCCAGTAGCACATATCACCCCACCACCGTCCTCCCCGTGCACCCTAACGCAATCCCGTGCACAACCGAACTCCGGCCACCGCCTTTGAGCTCGTGGCCGTCTACTCCGGCCACCCCCGGCCCGGCTACTGCCACCATCCGACGCGCTGTAACACCAGCTACCCGTAGAGATCAACCGCGGCTCAAACCGCTGTCTGTACGCGAAACCCGAGCAACTCCGGCGTGTTGCCGCCCCGGGTTTGGTCGCCGCCGGCCGAACTCTGGTGGCCAGTGACGTGGCTGGCTTAATTAGCCACTAATCACCGCTTTGTGACACTGACAGCTGGGCCCCATGCCCTTAGTTAACCACGGCTTAAACTTCTGTTAGTTTAGATTAATCACAGTGGCCCCACACGTCAGCTTTGACCATGCTGACGTGGCCTTTGACCCGGCCCCACCTGCCATTGACACTAAACAGCCCTGGGTCACTGACCAGTGGACCCCACTGGTCAGGTTTGACCTGGAGGCGCCCTGTTGACCTGCTGACATCAAGGTGATGACATGCTGACGCCATAATTCATTTTCTGGAATTATTTTAATTCTAAATAATCAGAAAATTCCAGAAAATTGTAAAAACTTCTAAAAATCATAGAAATTCAACCATAACTCCAAATTAAATAATTTATATATGAAAAATTATCAGAAAAATTCAAGGAATCCATCTGTACCATTTTCATGCATGCTAGAACAACTTATAGCTGCTGTTTAGCACAAATCAAATAAAGGGCATTTAAATAACCATATATGGAGTTTGAATTTGAATCTTGTATTCAAACCAACTTCATTTAATTTGTTGCTAGTTGCATTAGCCCAAAACACATTCATATTGCCATGTCATGAGCATGCATCATATTGTGCATTGCATTGATTGTATTTCTTCTTTGTTGCCGGTATCTGTTCCCTCCCAGTAGAGGATGTTCCGACGTTGTGATCGTTGACACTGATGAAGACTCAATGTTATCTTCAGAAGTGCCAGGCAAGCAAAACCCCCTTGTTCATTCTGATACAATCCTACTCTCTCGCTCCTGCTCTTTTTTACTGCATTAGGACAACATCGATTCATCTGTTACTTGCTGCGGTAGCTGAACCCCTTTATCCTTTGCATGACCTGTCATTCCACAGTAAATAGATGAAACCCACTAGCATGAGTAGGAGTTGTTTGAGCCCTGTTGTGCCTACTCATTCATGTTTGTTGTCATGCCTGCTACTGCTTAGAGTTGAGTCAGGTCTGATTCATCGGGGATGAATCAGAGGTGTGTGAACATGTCCTACTGTGTGTGAGCTAAGTGCGTGAATACGATTTGGTAAAGGTAGCGGTGAGAGGCCATGTAGGAGTACATGGTGGGTTGTCTCATTGCAGCCGTCCTCAGGAACTGAGTTCTGTGTTTGTGATCCATGATTCAGCTACTACCACGCATTGGGCCCGAAACCAATGGACCCTCTCGGCTTCTTAATCACCCTTGTCCTCTGTCTAGGAGTTGCAAGTAGTTTCTGGTGTTTGTAGTATGCTGGAGGCCGTGGGCAGCGCTGACCGTAGGGGTGGGCTGTGATGCGGTAGGCACGTGGCACGGTGTACCGGGCGCCCGTTTGGTGTCTCGGGAACCCTGTTCACATCGTTTGGGGCTGTGAGCGAAACTCCGGCCGGATCTCCTCATGGATGGAACCCGAATAGGCGATAAACCTGGACTAGAGACTTAGGTGATTAGGTAAGTCGTGGCCGACACCCACGTTGGGCTTCCGCTTGAAGGTTGCCGAGTACATGTCGTGTAAACGGCGGTAAGTGGTGAGAGCGTGTGTGAAGAAGTACACCCCTGCAGGGTTAACCTAATCTATTCGAATAGCCGTGTCCGCGGAAAAGGACTTCTGGGTTGCTTATATCAGTTCATAGACAAGTGAAAGTGGATACTCTAAAATACGCAAGATAAGCGTGAGTGCTATGGATGGCGTTCTCGTAGGGAGACGGGAGCGGATCCATAGTGGGGTATTGGTTGGTGAATATGTGGACTCGTGTGCGCCACCTCAAAGAATTACATTGCAGTCGTAGTTTAGGATAGCCACCGAGTCAGAGCTGGCTTGCTGCAGTTAAACCCCACCACCCCTTTGTTGATAATCATGCATATGTAGATAGATCTGATGTAAGTCTTGCTGGGTACATTTGTACTCACGTTTGCCTATTTTATGTTTTGCAGAGAGACTTCAGTCTCACTAGTATTTCCGCGTGGTCTTCGACGTTTAGCTTGTTACCTCAGCTACGATCTTGTGCCTCGGCAGGATTTGGTAGATAGTCAGGCTTCTCAGCCTTTTTCATTTATAGATGTCTGTACTCAGACATGATAGCTTCCGCTTGTGCTTGATTTGTATGCTCTGAATGTTGGGTCATGAGACCCATGTTTGTAATATCTCGCTCCTCGGAGCCTATTGAATAGATTACTTGAGTCCTAGAGTCATGTTGTGATGCCATGTTGTATTTGCACATATCGAGCATATTGTGTGTATGTTATTGAAATGCTTGGTATGTGTGGGATCTGACCATCTAGTTGTTTATCTTTAGTAGCCTCTCTTACGGGGAAATGTCTCCTAGTGTTTCCACCGAGCCATGGTAGCTTGCTACTGCTCCGGAACACTTAGGCTGGCCGGCATGTGTCCTTCTTCGTTCCTGTGTCTGTCCCTTCTGGGAAATGTCACGCGGTGAATACCGGAGTCCTGTTAGCCCGCTACAGCCCGGTTCACCGGAGTCCTGCTAGCCCAGTGCTACAGCCTGGATTCACTCGCTGATGACCGACACGTTTGATGCTGGGTCATGGATGCCTGTCCCTGTAAGTCTGTGCCGCTTTGGGTTTACGACTAGCCATGTCAGCCCGGGCTCCTTATCATATGGATGCTAGCGACACTGTCATATACGTGTGCCAAAAGGCGCAAACGGTCCCGGGCAAAGGTAAGGCGACACCCGTGGGAATACCGTGTGTGAGGCCGCAAAGTGATATGAGGTGTTACATGCTAGATCGATGTGGCATTGAGTCGGGGTCCTGACATGTAATAAGGGCCAAAGTCTCCTCATCATAATCACTAGCAAACTCATACCCACCATCCTCAGTAGCAATCATCACACGCTGAGATTTGCATTCTCGCGCATAATGTCCTCTTCCCTTACAATAACGACAAATAATATCACTTGTGTGCCCTGTTGATGCCATGGACGAAGAAGATCTCTATGCAGGCCCGGCAGGTGTGCTCTTGGCAGATAGTGGTGGTTGTGCCTGCTTTCTTGTATCACGGCTGGAGGTAGCAGCTGATGGAGGTGCTGGTGCAGTGAAAGTAGAGGATGCACGCGGTGTCTATGATGAAAGTCGACCTGCAGATAAGTTAGTTCGCGCCAATGCTTGTCGATCCTGCACTTCACGTTCAGCTTTACAAGCAAGATGGAATAAGTGAGTGATATTAGTATACTCCTTATACTCTAGAATGGTCTAAATCTCTCTATTTAATCCACTCATAAAACGTGCAAGCATAGCTTCATTCTCCTCAACAATACCACATCTAATCATGCCAGTTTGTAATTCCTGATAATATTCTTCTACAGAATTTTTTCCTTGTCTTAAACGCTGCAATTTTTGAAGCAATTCACGTTGATAATATGGTGGAACCCAACGAGTACGCATAGCAATTTTCAAAGCAGCCCAAGTAGTTGGAATAGGATATAATCTACAATGTTCAGACCACCATACACATGCAAAACTAGTGAAAGCACAAACAGCAGCAGCAACCCGTCTCTCCTCGGGATATTGTAAACATGTAAAACGTTGTTCAGTTTCTAACTCCCAAGTAAGATATATATCAGGAACATATCTACCCTCAAATGGTGGAATATTCAATTTCAGTTTCGGAATATGGTCATTATCTCGTACCTGAGGTGGTGGTGCAGGCCTACCATTGCGAATATATACCTGAGATTGACCTGCTGGTGGTGGTGCTGGTGGCTGCACGTAGTTCTGATTTTGATCAACCTCATCCTCATAATAGTCCTCCACCTCTGCAGTAACAGCGGGAGCTACAGAAGCACCAACAGCAGTAGCAGCGGCACCAGAATTTTGTCCTGGCTCAATAGGAACATGTTGTGCTTCCCTACTGTATCGCGGCGTAGAGCTGGTTGTGGGAGACGTTTGAGTAATTCATCAAACTAGGCGTCCAACTTGGTGTCAATTGACTTCTCAATGTCATCCATCTTCTCCATTGCCGTTCCAAAGCTGGCCATCACATCTTCTACCTGTTGACCCAACATTTGATGAAACTTATAATGAAGCTCCTTGTTCATCATGTTCTCCTAGTCAATCTCGTTGACTTGTGTTCCTGCCATAGTTAGCAGCAATAGAAACAGACAAGAATATGATCCTACAGACTACTGGAATATGGTGGTGGTGGGGTGTCACAAATCCGTCAAGCGAATCTCAAATTCTTACCAGTTCTTACCCAGCAGCAGGCGGTGATCGACAACCGTTGTAGTCAAACCTCTCAAAGCTTGGATAGGGCGATTACCAGGGAGAGTCAAACACACGACGTAGATGTATGTGGAGCTGGGAAGGCTTATAATATGGTAGCAAAAAGGATCAGCAATAATCAATTCAGAGATGCAAAGTTGAATAAACGCTCAACGGCAGTACTGTGCTAGTCCTAGGCTAGACCGTTCTAGAGACGCGAGCCTAGAACACTAACAAAATCATGGCACTGCACTTAAACAAGGGAAAAGCACACTCTGGAGAGAAAAAAATCGCTCTTTTTTTTGCGCTGCTTTTTTTTTGCTGCTCTTTTTTTGCGAAAAATCACTATAATGGCGAGTGTCTCAAAACTCTTCCTAGGTAAAACTAACAAGATGGGCACGAAATTTTTTTGACAATTTTTTTCAGAAATCGGGGCAGCGATGATGAAAAAGTGCGACAAAAAACACTATGATGGCGAATGTCTCGAAACACTCTTGGGGACCTAAAAATAGGATAGGGAAAAAAATTCGGTCGCCGAAATTTTGGCCTAAAAACTGCCCGGGGGTCCTCAGACTTTTTTTTTCGAAACCTACTCAGGCAAGGAAACACGAATCATAAATTAGATGGATCTCGAAAACAAACCTAATATGCAAGGAACTCGGATTGGCGGTGGATATATGGTGGTAGGATATGGCAGCGGTGGTGGTATATGATAGCGGTGGTGGTATATGGATATGGATAGGTGGTATATGGCAGCGTAGGTGGGATATGGCACCGGTGGTGGTATATGGCAGCGGTGGTGGTATAAGGCAGCGTTGGTGGGATATGGCAGCGGTGGTGGTATATGGCAACAACGATGAAGATGGTGCGGCGTGGCGTGACAAACTGGGACAGAACTCGAAACTCTAAAGGACTAGACGCTAAGACCAGCAACTAGACACGACGATGCAACCACAAATTCAACAAAGCAAAACCCTAAAAAGATTATGCAAAGGCTCACATTGGTTCGGATATTATGAATTAACCCTAATTTTTTTTGTGGATTTTTCGTGGACTGTAGGTATGAAGAACCGACTCGATCTAAACTATGAAAAACTGTAAAATCTCACTGAGCAACCTGGAAATCTGATACCCCTTGATAGAGGCAACGGTTTCCCTCTTTCGATGAGATGATGGATATCGCTTTGGTAGAAGTCGACTTTGACGATCCGACTACGAACGTGCGAGGACGTCGCGCCTTAGCAATCGCTAAACCAACTCCGAGAGGTTATTGACCACGCCGGAGCACGATCAACCTGACCACGAGGGTCTGTTTCCTGCGAGCAAACGAAGAACAAGCAAGAAACTGAAATTGCAATCTGGATATTGTGAATATAAGATGAAAGCTTTATTGATCAAGGTGGGGTTCTGTGACGCCTTTGTCTGGTCGTTGAACACAAATGAAGTATGCGAAGTTGCAGCTATGGCGAACTTTAATCTAAACAAAACCCAAAGTCTAAACGGTGCCCTAAGGTCTGTATATATGGAGGAAGAGGGGGTGAATTTCGTGGCCCTTGGTAGAGGGGTCCGAAACTAACCCTATCTCTTGTTTCCCCACACATACGGACTCTAAAAATAGCCTATACTTATCTATTTCGAAATTACATGGGCCTGGCCCAATAATAAGGTGACGCAGCACCTAGAATAGCCTCTGGACGAAATTTATGAAGTGGCATCTTGTATATTTCGTCCAAGGCTTCATGCACTCATTATGGTGCCTTCCAAGTCCTGAAATCATCACTTGTAACTCCGTTCTTGTTCCCCTTGCGCATGCCATCATCTCCATGTTTGTTCTTGCTCCAATGTTCATCCTTCTCCAAGCTAGGCCCTTCATTTGTAAGCAAAACAAATGTATCCAATTTAGGCAGCATCATATTCTCATGAACATTAGAATCATTACCAAGAAACGAAAGTACCTGATAATTTAACTGGCATGCGCGAGCTCTAGTAATTGGTCCAGTATATGTAGCAGTAGGGGCTGTGGGTTTAACAATGGTATTGATGTCCTCATCATCCTCCCCTTCTTGAAATGAAGTCGTCCTCGATGGAAGCTCATCTTCCTCACCCAAATAAGGTTTCAAATCTGCAATGTTAAAAGTGGGACTAACCCCAAAATCTGCAGGCAGCTCAAGTTTATATGCATTATCATTTATTTTCTCCAACACCTTAAAAGGACCATCAGCACGTGGCATTAACTTTGATTTGCGCAAATCAGTAAATCTATCCTTACGCAAATGTAACCAAACAAGATCTCCAGGTGCAAACATAAGATGTTTTCTACCCTTATCTCCAGCAAGTTTATATATAGCATTCATACGCTCAATGTTTTCCTTAGTTAACTCATGCATTTTTAAAATCAATTCAGCACATTGTTTAGCATCAAAATTAACCTTCTCCGAAGATGGAAGAGGCAACAAATCAATAGGTGCATGAGGTAGGAAACCATACACAATTTCAAAAGGGCACATCTTAGTAGTAGAATGCAATGAACGATTATAAGCAAATTCAATATGAGGCAAGCATTCTTCCCACATTTTCTTATTATTCTTCAAAACAGCCCTAAGCATAGTAGACAATGTTCTATTGACTACTTCAGTTTGTCCATCAGTTTGGGGGTGACAAGTAGTACTAAAAAGCAGTTTAGTCCCCAAGTTAGCCCATAAACATCTCCAAAAGTGGCTAAGAAATTTAGTATCACGATCTGAAACAACAGTATTGGGCACACCATGCAAGCGAATAATTTCACGAAAGAACAAATCAGCAACATTAACGTCATCATCGATTTTATGACATGGTATAAAGTGTGCCATTTTCGAGAATCTATCCACGACAACAAATATGCTATCCCTCCCCTTCTTTGTTCGAGGTAAACCTAAAACAAATTCCATAGATATATCCTCCCAAGGGACACTAGGTACAGGCAAAGGCATATATAAACCATGAGGATTGAGTCGTGACTTAGCTTTTTGACATGTAGTGCAGCGAGCAATAAAACGCTCAACATCCCATCTCATCTTTGGACAAAAGAAATGTGTAGCAAGTACGTCCTCCGTATTCTTCACGCCAAAGTGTCCCATTAATCCCCCTCCACGTGTCTCCTGCAACAACAAAAGACGAATAGAGCTAGCTGGAATGCATAGCTTCTTAGCACGAAACACAAATCCATCATTAACGACGAACTTGTTCCATGTTCTCCCTTCTTTACAATTCTGCAATACATCTTTAAAATCAGCATCATGCACATATTGATCTTTGATGGTCTCCAAACCAAATATTTTGAAGTCAAGTTGTGAAAGCATAGTATAGCGATGAGACAATGCATCAGCAATAACATTTTCTTTACCCTTCTTGTGTTTAATAACATAAGGGAAAGTCTCAATGAATTCAACCCATTTAGCATGTCTATGATTCAGTTTAGCTTGACTATTAGTATGTTTCAAAGATTCGTGATCAGAATGTATAACAAATTCTTTGGGCCATAAATAATGTTGCCATGTCTCTAAAGTCCGAACAAGAGCATATAATTCTTTATCATAAGTAGAATAATTCAGACTAGTCCCACTCAATTTTTCAGAAAAGTATGCAACAGGTTTGCCATCTTGTAATAACACACCTCCTAATCCAATTCCGCTAGCATCACATTCAAGCTCAAAAGTCTTATTAAAATCAGGAAGTTGGAGTAAAGGAGCATGTGTCAACTTATCTTTCAACATCGTGAAGGCTTCTTCCTGTGCGGTACCCCAAACAAAAGGCACATCCTTCTTTGTAAGCTCATTGAGAGGTGCAGCAATGGTGCTGAAATCTCTCACAAAATGCCTATATAATCCAGCGAGGCCAAGAAAACTCCTCACTTGTGTGACCGTTTTGGGCTGCGGCCAACTCCCAATAGCTTCAATCTTGGCTTTATCAACTTCAATTCCCTGTGGAGTAACAACATATCCAAGAAAAGACACTCGGTCAGTGCAAAAGGTGCACTTCCCAAGGTTACCAAACAAACGTGCATCACGTAGAGCAATAAAAACAACACGTAAATGTTCCAAATGTTCCTCCAAAGATCTGCTATAAATCAATATGTCATCAAAGTAAACTACCACAAATCGTCCAATGAAAGCACGTAAAACTTCGTTCATTAATCTCATGAAAATACTAGGTGCATTAGTTAACCCAAAAGGCATGACTAACCTCTCATATAATCCAAACTTAGTTTTAAATGCTGTTTTCCATTCATCCCCCAATTTCATACGAATTTGATGGTATCCACTACGCAAATCAACTTTGGAGAATATTGTAGAGCCACTCAATTCATCAAGCATACCATCTAGCCTAGGAATAGGATGACGATAAAGAATAGTAATATTATTAATGCCTCTACAATCAACACACATACGCGATGTACCATCCTTTTTTGGCACTAGAATAATAGGAACAGCACAAGGACTAAGGGATTCGTGTATATAACCTTTGTCGAGAAGCTCTTGTACTTGATGCATAATCTCCTTCGTCTCCTCTGGATTGGTTTGGTATGGCGCACGGTTTGGCAGTGAAGCACCAGGAATTAAGTCAATCTGATGCTCAATCCCCCGAATAGGCGGTAATCCCGGTGGCACGTCTTGTTGAAAGACGTCAGCGAACTCCTGCAAAATGTTAGTGACAGCAGGAGGCAAAGAGGAAGGCACGTCCTCGAATGAAAATAATGCCTCTTTGCACACAAAAGCATAGCAAACAGATTTGCTAAAATCTAGCTCATCAATATCAGATTTGGTGGCAAATAAACATGCACTTTCCAATTTAATTTGAGAAGCAACACTAGTTGGTTTATTATTAGGCTTCATTTGTTGCTCAAATTCTTTTGCCACAATCTGATTTTCACTCTTATTTTGCTCCTGTTTTGCTTTATCAGCTCTATTAATATCATCTTTCAAAATGGAATCAGGAGTCATAGGAAGCAAAGTAATATTTTTATCCTTATGAACAAGAGTATACTGATTATTTCTACCATGGTGTACAGAATTTTTATCAAATTGCCATGGTCTACCAAGTAATAAGGAACATGCTTGCATAGGTACCACATCATAATCAACATAATCAGCATATGTAGAGATACTAAAATGCACACGAACAGTACGTGTTACCTTAACCTTGCCGCTGTTGTTGAACCATTGGATGTAGTAAGCATGTGGATGTGGTCTTGTGGTGAGAGAGAGCTTATCCACCATCTCCATGCTAGCCAAGTTGTTGCAGCTCCCTCCGTCTATGATGACGCGCACAAAATATTCGTTCACAACTCCCTTTGTATGGAACAAATTATGCCTCTGATTTTGCTCAGCTTGTGTAACCTGCACACACAAAACACGTTGAGCAACTAAACATTCATACCTGTCAGCATCTTCAGGAGCCCCCATGCTTGTTCTTGCTCCAATGTTCATCCTTCTCCAAGCTAGGCCCTTCATTTGTAAGCAAAACAAATGTATCCAATTTAGGCAGCATCATATTCTCATGAACATTAGAATCATTACCAAGAAACGAAAGTACCTGATAATTTAATTGGCGTGCGTGAGCTCTAGTAATTGGTCTAGTATATGTAGTAGTAGGGGTTGTGGGTGTAACAATAGTATTGATGTCCTCATCATTTGTCATCCATACCAATCATGAAACGCTTAAGTACTTGAAAGGCCAAACTAAGTTGAACAAGCGTCATGCCAAATGGAGTGAATTTATTGAATCTTTTCCCTATGTGATCAAGTACATTAAGGGTAAGGAAAATGTAGTTGCGGACGCACTTTCACGCATATGCACGCTTGTCACTAAACTTGAGTTGAATGTTATTGGCTTTGAGCACATAAAAGACTTGTATACTAATGATCCATCTTTTGCTACTCCTTATGCTAAATGTTTGACGCATACATCTTGGGAACGATATTACATCAGGGATGATTATCTTATGAGAGCTAACAAACTTTGCATTCCCGAGTCTTCTCTTCGTTTGCTCCTTTTAGAAGAGGCTCATGGAGGCGAACTCATGGGACACTTTGGACGCGATAAGACATTCGCCATGCTCTCCAAGAACTACTTTTGGCCCAAGATGTTCCGCGACGTCTCACACTTCACAAATCGATGCTATACATGTCGCAAAGCTAAGCCTAAAGCTCGATCCCATGGTCTTTACATGCCTCTTCCTATTCCTTATCAACCTTGGGAAGACATTAGCATGGATTTTGTACTTGGTTTGCCTAGAACTCAAAATGGCAAGGGTTCCATCTTTGTTGTTGTGGACTGATTTTCTAAGATGGCACATTTCATCCCATGCAACAAGATAGACGATGCTTCACATGTTGCCAATCTCTATTGTAGGGAAATATTGCGTCTACATGGAGTACCAAAGACAATCATCTCCGACCGCGACGTCAAGTTCTTGAGTTACTTTTGGAAGACACTATGCGCCAAGGTCGGAATCAAGCACTTGTTCTCATCCATATACCATCCTCAAACCGACGGCCAAATGGAGGTGACGAACCGTACGCTCTCCACTCTACTTCCCGTGTTGATCAAGAAGAACATCAAGGAGTGGGAGGAGTGTCTACCCATCATCGAGTATGCCTAAACTGTGCAAGACATTCAATGACCGTCAAGTCCCCCTTCGAGGTCGTCTATGGCTTCAACCCGTTGTCCCCATTGGACATTCTACCTCTTCCACTACAAGAGCGCACCAACATGGATGCGAGTGCATGCTCAAGCTACATCAAGAAGATGCATGAGGATCCAAGGCACACCATCGAGCGACAAGTACAACGACTAAAGACCAAGCTCAAGGTCAACAAGCAACCCATGATATTCAACATCGAAGATCTCGTGTGGCTACATCTTCGCAAGGACCGCTTCCCCAACGAACGCAAGTCCAAACTTCTACCTTGAGCCGATGGACCCTTCAAGGTGCTAGCACGCTACAACAACAACGCTTACAAGATCGATCTCCCACGCGACAAGTACAACGTGAGTGATATCTTCAATGTCACCGATCTCTCCCCGTACCATGGTGATGAGGATTTCGATCCTAGGTCGGATCTTTACCAAGGGAGGGGAGATGATGCGGAGCATCCTACGGTCATTCCCATGGACCTACCATCGTCTCACCAAGCACCAAGAGGACCCATGACAAGAGCACTAGCTAGAGCTCTCGAGACCGAGGTGACTTCTCTCCTTAGTGATATCTCATATGATCCTCTCGAGACATGGCTACTACCTAAGTCTGGAATGTTGTGCATGATTAGGTACCAAGAGGACCCTCCCGAGGATGCACATGAAGATGGTCAAGACCCCAAGTCCACGGAAGTAGAGAACCAACAAAAGAAGGCGAGAACAGCTTCCAGGCACCAGACATCCGGCCATGGCCCCGGACATCCAGGCCCTGGAGATCTACACCACAGCCAGGAGTCTGCAGCCGAAGCTACAGGGCCCCGACATCCGGCCCTCCGCCCCAGAAATCCGGCCTCCTAACCGAACATCCGGACACGCCGTCCAGGGAGCACAGAAGGCTGCCCCGACAGCCCGGACATCCGGCCGTCACCCCGGACATCCGGCCCCTCCTAAAGCCCCGGACATCCGGCCCCTCCGCCCGGACATCCGGCCCCGTCTAACCAGAGAGCAGCAAGGTCGTCTCCTTCAGCCCGGACATTCGGCCCGACAACCCGGACATCCGGCCCCTCGCGAGCGCCCGGACATCCGGCCCGATGCTCGGACATTCGGTTCCCTCCTACCTGCGTGCAACGCCTCCGGGCTGTGGCCCATGTACCCCTTCGCCCCTTAGACTATATATACTCCCTCTCCACCTATGTTCTAGGGTTAGCATTGGTTTAGCTCATTTGAGATAGAGCATTGCTCATCCGTATCAGATCTACTCCTCATGAGGGACCGCACCTCTTCGGAGAAGATCCACCCAGATTCAAGACCTCCATCTGGAGAAGACAATCAAGACCTCCTCACGGAGAAGAACGGTTACTCTTGTATCGTCCCTTGTTGACTTTGGATCTCGTGTTACTTTGTGCCTCAATGATCTAGCACTTGTGTGATCATATTCGTGACCGTTGAGTATTTCTCTTGTTTCCCCCCGTGATTTCCCTCGTGTTCTTCTGCGCGTTCTTCGTGTTCCTCATAGGGATCCTCTCCAAACATGAAAGATCGGCCCCATAGGGTTCCGCCCTACATCAATAGGCCTCATTTTCCATCATTGCAATACCGTTTGTGCTCCGTTTACTATTTACTACCTTGCTTTTTTTGTTGTTCGCACTACAAAAACTCATATCTACTATCCATACTACACTTTGATCACCATCTCTTCGCACAAGATACCAGGGCACGCCTGGAGGCTCAGGCGCGCCCTGGTGGGTTGTTCCCTCCACGGTGGCCTCCTGCACCGCCTCTTTGCTCTATAAATACCCCAATATTCCAGAAACCCTAGGGTAGTCGACGAAAATCAATTCCAGACACCGCGAGTTCCAGAAACACCAGATCCAATCTAGACACCACGAAGGGGTTCATCATGTCCATTGGTGCCTCTCCGATGATGAGTGAGTAGTTCTTTGTAGACCTATGGGTCCGTAGTTAGTAGCTAGATGACATCATGTCTCTCTCTCTTGATTCTCAATACAATGATCTCTTGGAGATCCATATGATGTAAGTGTTTTTGCGATGTGTTTGTTGGGATCCGATGAACTTTGAGTTTATGATCAGATCTATGTTTTTATCCATGAAAGATATTTAAGTCTTCTTTGATCTCTTATGTGCATGATTTCTTATAGCCTCGTATTTCTTGATATTTGGGTTTTGTTTGGCCAACTTGATCTATTTATCTTGCAATGGGAAGAGGTGCTTTGTGATGGGTTCGATCTTACGGTTCTTGATCCCAGTGACAGAAGGGGAAACGACACGTATGTATCTTTGCTATTAAGAATAACAAGATGGGGTCTATTTCTACATAAATAGGCCTTGCTTACATCATGTCATTGTTCTTATTGTATTACTCCGTTTTTCCATGAACTTAATACACTAGATGCATGCTGGATAGAGGTCGATGTGTCGAGTAATAGTAGTAGATGCAGGAAGGAGTCGGTTTACTAATCTTGGACGTGATGCCTATATAATGATCATTGCCTCGATATCATCATGATTATTTGAAGTTCTATCAATTGCCCAACAATAATAGTTTTCCCACCGTTTGCTATTTTTCTCGAGAGAAGCCACTAGTGAAACCTACGGCCCCCAGGTCTCTTTTCATCACAGTTGACTTTGCAATCTATTTTATTTGCTTTTATTTTCAAATCTATTAACCAAAAATACAAAAATACCTTGCTGCACTTTATTTATTTTGTGATCTATTTATCCTATCTATCACAACTTTATCACGTCTTCTCGCCAATTTGAAGCACCATTACCCGAAAGGGATTGACAACCCCTTTAACACGTCGGGTTGCAAGTATTTTTTATTTGTGTGCAGGGGTTGTTTATGTTGTGTTGCTTGGTTCTCTTACTGGCTCGTTAACCTTGGTCTCATCACTGAGGGAAATACCTACCGTCGCTCTGCTGCATCATCCCTTCCTCTTTGGGGAAATACCAACATAGTTCTAGCAAGCATTAGGGAGTTACAAATCTTGCTTGCCCGATTTTCTCTTGGATTAATGCCGAAGTCTCGCTTTGCATACCTTATTCAATCTGAACCATTTGCGTTGAAGAGGATCACAAATCCTGCACAACGAATTTTCCCTTGGCTTACTGCAACAGACCATAGCTCTCACTTTGCATACATGTGTTCTCTCTAAAACATTTGCGAAGATCTGCACAAATCCTGCTCGGCACATTTTCCCTTGGCTTACTGGGGAAGCTGTTGGTTTACATACGGGTGTTCTAACTGAAACGTTTGCGATCAAGAGCTGCACAAATAATGCAAAGCACATTTTCGCTAGGCTTCCTAGGGAAGCTATCGGTTTGCATACATGTGTTCTAACTAAAAAGTTTGCGATGAGTGTTTTATATTTAAAAACCGTATTAAAATGCGGCTTGGGCGCCATTAATAGAGAGGATGCGAGCAAGGCGGGCGGCCATGGAAGTCAAAGGGCTCGCTTCCTAGTGAGCCTGCATGGCGTACAACTCGCATGCTTCTCGGTGAGCCTACGCATTGGAGTACAGCTCGCATGCCTCCCGTTTAGTCAAGCACATGTCCGCACGGCACCTCCTATCCATTAAAAGAGTGAGGCGTGGCATCACGTGAATGGTTAACAAAACACACATGATTTAAATTATATAAAATGTTTGAGATGTTACAGTGGCAGCTATTTGTTTCAAAATTCCTTTGTTGGCTGTTATTCGAGTGTGCCTTCTCTCAAAATAAACACGAAAAATGGCACAGCATGTCGGGTGCCATTCCATGATAGCATGCCAAGTTTCATGAATCTCAGATGAGGTTTGGATTTACTAGAATTCAAAAACAAAGTATCTCACGTTTTGTCGGCAATCAACAGTTCCCTGGTGTTTGAAATTCATTCCCATTTCTTGCATGGGACCTAACCATGCACCCCAGGACACAGATTTGATTTTTCAACCAGTTTATATGCACTGGAGCATGTGCATGTAGTTCAAATTTGAATTATGCACATAAAATGCCTAAAAACCAAGTTAATGTATAAAAATGTCCAAACGAACCCCAAAAAATTCCAAAATTTAACACAACACTCTTCTTGTTCTATGTTGACACTGGAAAAAAATTGAAAGCAATAAGAGGAAACAGATATTGTTTCATCACCAAAGGTGGCACGTTCCCTACCAAAACCATCAGGCTTGTTGTGAGAAGCTCTGGTTTGTGAGAAGCTTATACCCCAAACCTGCCCCAAATGGGACAAAACTTTTACAATGGCATGTTGATGCCGCTCCATGATAGCATGCCAATTTTCATGAACTTCAGACGACTTTTGGATTTACTAGAATTTAAAGACCATGTATCTCAATGTTTGCAACCGAGTGACGGTGGCAGGGTGTTTGACATTCTTTCCCATTTCTTGCATGGAACCTAAGCATGCAACCAAGGACACATATTTGAATTTCAACCAGTTTATATGCATTAGAGAATGTGCCTTTAGTTCAAATTTGAATTATGCACATAAATGCATTGAAAACTCAATGAATGTATAAAAATGCCCAAATGAACCCCGAAAAATTCCAAAATTTAACACAACGCTCATGTTATTCTATGTTGACACTAGAGAAAAAAATTGGAATCAAGAAGAGGCAACAGATATCATTTCGTCCAGAAAGGTGATATCCATGAGGCTTGTTGCGAGAAGCTCTGGTTTGTGAGAAGCTTATACCCCAACTTGCCCCAAATGGGACAATTTTTTTACCACTGCATGTTGATGCCGTTCCATGATAGCATGTCAAGTTTCATGAATTTCAGATGCGTTTTCGACTTACTAGAATTTTTAAACCATGTATCTCAATGTTAGCACAGGAGCAACGGTGGCAAAGGTGTTTGACATTCATTATCATTTCTTGCATGGGACCTAAGGTTGCAACCAAGGACACACATTTGATTTTTTTTCAACCCATTTATATGCACTGGAGCATGTGCATGTAGTTCAAATTTGAATTATGCACATAAACGCATAGAAAACTCAGTTAATGTATAAAAATGTCAAAGCAAACCACAAAAATTCCCCAAAAATGACACAACACTCCTGTTGTTCTACGTTGACACTAGAAATGTTTTGAAAGCAAGAAGAGGCAACGGATACCATTTCGTCCACAAAGGTGACACGTTTCCTTACCAGAACCGTGAGGCTTCTTGTGATAAGCTCTGGTTTGTGAGAAGCTTATACCATAACCTACCCCAAATGGAACAATATTTTTTACCCTAGCATGTTGATGCCATTCCATGATAGCATTCCAAGGTTCATGATATTTTAACGAGTTTTGGATCTAATAGAATTACAAAATCAAGCACCTCAACATTTGCTGGAGAGCGATGATGTCGTGGTGTTTGGAATTAATCCCCATTCCTTGCATGGGACATAATCATTAACCCATGTACACATATATCATTTTACAAACCATTTTGCTGCACTGGAGCATGTGCATGTAGCTTAATTTTGAATTGTGCACCAAGAAAACCAAGTTAATGTATAAAATGTCCAAACAAACCCTGAATAATTCCAATTTTCTGACGACACACATATAGTTGCATGTTCACTGCAGATAAAAGTTCTAGCAATTCAAACACCATCCTTTGCAGCTGTGACCCCATTATGTAATTCAAATCAAGACAAAAAATCAAGTAGATCACACACAATTTATTATCACCAACCATGTGAGATGCAACACAAAATATCTTGGAGCATTGCCGGTGTATAGTATGCATATGGCTTAAGCGAGAAGGTGCATCGGCTACTATCCACAGCCGGTGTGTCAAGCACATGAGCTCGCTCCCCAAATATCATTTCCTGTTCAATCGTCGCCGTTGAAAGATGGGGACGTGTACCCGCTTCGCAAGGGAAACTTCGGCAGCCCACTCTGGCAAGAGCGCGGCCGCATCCTCCAGGTGCATGCTAACAAGCTTCATGAGCGCGGCCTCAATCTGCCACCGGGCGTCCAAGGCAGCCCAAACGACCGTTGTTGCTTCTCAGGTGGGAGCAGCAAGATCTACCTTGGGGATAGCAACTGGCGAGAGTGGCAGAGCAGTTGTCCGTTCTGTAGTGGCGGCCTTAGCCCTGATGGAGGTCACCCATGACCATGTTGAGGCCACCCACGCCCAGCTCAGGGCGGTCACGGCACAAATCGAACAAAGCTTCTCCAACAATGGTCGGCAACCCAAGGCCGAAGAGTTGGCAATCGCCAAGAGCATTCGAGCAGCCATTCGTTCCTCCGTCGCATACCTTGCCACGACGGAGCTGGCACAAGGCCAGATTGTGGCCGCCCATGCCCAGCTCGTGGTGGCCTATTCCAAATATATGGCGGATGCGGATGGCGAGATGCTTGCCGAGTATGGTGTGATGGATGCCATGGAGCCCCTTCCCCGGGAGATCATCGGGCACGAGCTGGACATGGAGGAGGCGGCGGAGATCGACGAGCACCAGCCGTAGTAGTACTCTTTGTTTTGTTTAATTAAGTGTGCTGGTCTTTAATTTGTTAGAGTGATGGTTAGGTTAGCTAGCTCTGTTTAATTGCTGAAATTGCTCGATTAAGAAGTGTGGGTTTGTTGTACTCTCCTTTGTGTACCCAAATTATGCAATGACATGGATGACCACTATAACCAGGGAAATTTGAACCAAATTTTTTCACATTCAAACTCATCACACACGGGTTAAGCTATATGAATCGTTTGTGATGTTCACATATCATACACAATGTTGAATAAGGGACTGTGTCTGATGACACTTTGCGCGCTAGTTTTTTCGCTGAACCGATTCAATAAATTTGGCTTCCGCGGAAATATCTACCTCCCCGCCCCCTCCCGCATACCAAAAGCCACATTTCCCCTGTTTTTCATTTTCAAGTTGAAACCTTCACTCCTTGCTTGCAGCGCCGCCTCCTCACTGGCAAGCGGCGACCCTCCTTCATGTTGCTCCGCCTCATTTATCCAGGCAGGTAATCCACACCTGACTCCCATCCTCCTCCTCCTTGCACACTCGACATGCCCCGATCGCCGCTGTGACACCTTCCACCCAAATCACCAACCCCTCCACCAAATAAGCACCGCCCTAAGCCATGGTGCATGCAGTATAACCAGGAGCTCAAGGAGCATTAGGCAGCGGAGAAGCAAATCATGGCAGCACGCGTGGATGAGGTTGCGATGGCTGCCATTCGTGTCGACCCCCAGATCTTTGAGGAGCACCTCGCCATCGAGGCCACCGTCGACACCTCGCGCACCAACACCGCGACGTGGTTCGCTGCTTTAAACGACAGTTCATGGAGTTTTCTCAAGGCCACCCTCCGTGCCTTCGATGAAGACTACAAGGTGTTTTCTCGATGTGCACTTGCTTACCTCAACTCGAGAGCCAGCAGGTTGGTGCCCGGAGCGGCTCAGCCAACTCACCACTGTGACGAGGGCACCCATGATGTACAGGTCTCACCATCTTCCATGTCCAAGGAGCCAATCATCATCGATATCTCCGATGATGAGGAGTAGCTTATCTTATTAGCTCACTATAAGGACCCATTTTCAGTTTGCTAGCTACGCCGGTTAAGCATGCTCGGTTTACCCGTTGATGGGCTGCTCCTGCATTTCCTTAAAAAATCTAGTGAATTGTGCTATCTACTTTTACCATGCAGTCTGTTGCTCTAGTGTATATGTTCTATATGTCGTGCAATGTGGTGCTCACTCATTAACTGTTTGGTTAATTAGTTGGCGTGTTCAGTTAACTGTTTGGCTCAATTCTGCAAATGTGATGTTCAATTCATCAGGGTGCAATTTTGTATTGTCTTCCATGTGAGAAATAAATCAAATTTATCTTTACAAAATACTAAGAAACAAATACAATTGCTATATTTCCAAGTTGTCAAGCATGATTGGTTTGGTTAACTGTGTGATCTTCTAGTATGTTATACATTGTGCAATGTGGTGCTCAGTTAAGGTTTGGTTCATTTGTTGTGGTGTTTAGTGAACTGTTTGGTTCAATTCTGCAATGTGATGTTCAATTGTTCTGGGTGCATTCTATTATTGTATACCATGTGAGAAATAAATCGAATTTGGATGTACTAAATACATGAGAAACAAATACAATTGCTATATTTCAAGTTGTTAAGCATGCTTCGTTTGGTTAACTGTCTGATCTTCTATTAGGAGTATGTTATGTTGTGCAATGTGGTGCTTAGTTAATGTTTGGTTCATTTGTTGTTGTGTTTAGTTAACTGCTTGGTTCAGTTCTGCAATGCGATGTCCAATTGTCGTGGGTAAAATTTGTATTGTTGTGCATGTGAGGAATAAATCAAATTTGGTTGCACTTAATACATGAGAAACATATACAATTGCTATATTTCCTAGTTCTTAATCATGCTTGGTTTGGATAAATGGGTTTTCCATGTGGCTTGAATTAATCTGATGAATCTGCAATGTGCTTATTTTTCATCAACATATTTTACTAATAGCATGCGAACCCTCACTTAACCTGATCACTAACTACCTTGTATGTGTTGCAGGGAAACAATGGGAAGCACTGAGGTTTAAAATCGAGGTTTGCACATGCATGGTCCTTTGTCTAATAGCACATTATTGTGCAATTGCAGGAACCATTCTAATATTTAGGTTTTTAACAATTTGGTCTTACACATGTAGGTCCTGCTGTCAGAGGTTTTGACTCACCGTTCGACCCTTTTTGCATATGGGGAAATGAGTTGTCCATGAATAACAGTCAAGTCAAGAAACTCAGAAAGATTGTTAGGATAAAGAAATTAGTGACAAAGAACAACAAGAGCTTTGTCTGCACAATGAAGAAGACATCAGTTCACTACAGGATGGTACTAACTATTATACATTGCCTTTTTTTATTCCTTTGCCCCATTTCCAATATATAGAAGATATTTATGCACATCCTTGTTTTCAGGCCTTTCCAAAGCAGTTCAGTGATGATTACCTCTCAAACCACGTGTCTGGTCAGGAGGCAAGGAAGGTATTTATACAGCACCCACAGTTCAATATTGAAGTGTTCCTAAAGAGGACGAAGGATGGATGGTCAATCATCCACAGACACTGGCCTAAAGTTGCAAAGATCTTCAACATCAATGAAGGCTCAATATCCGCCTTCTGCTTCACTAGTCTTCCAGATGAGATCCATTTGTCTATGTACCGTCTATGATGCTAATTTCGAAAGGTTATAGTTGTTGCATGTGAAACTTGGTGCTGGTGCAGTTGTGCAATGGGGTAGCTGAGTGCTGAAGCTATATGATGTTTTATTGTGATGTATTTCAATTATGAAATCCTGCTTCCTTGATATGAAAATGAAATATATTATGTGCTTAATATGAAATGTCAATTAGAAAAATAAATGGATTATTAATAATAGGACAATTAGCCTGCTAATTGGGTTTTTCTATTGCAAACGATTATTTAGAAAACACTATGGGCGATGACCTCTGGCAACGCACACAATTTCTAGGAATAAACCATGTTGGATTAATGAACAGTCACACACGACATCCTTGAAAACTTTTTGCGTTAGGCCACCTTGCGCAAACGATAAAATTGTTAATATTATCGGGTTTCGGGTTTCGCAAACCCTTGAGAGGTTCAAACACTAGGGTGCGTGCGGAGATCTCAACCTACCCAGCCTGCTACTCATGAAACCTCACAACCTAGCATGTCGAGCTTGGAGGGAAAGAAAGACAGAAAGACACAACAGTTTACCCACGTTCAGGCCACCTTGCGGTGTAAAACCATACTCCTGCTTTGTGGTGGATTTGCCTCGAGGGGCTGAGGATGAACTAGTACAGTGGTTGAACAGCCTCAGGAGGTGAGGTGTTCTTGGCCTCAAGTGAGCTAGTGAGATGGTGAGGGTGGGATCAATCTGATGCCCCTCTATGGTGGTGGCTAGGTCCTATTTATAGTGGCTTGGTCCTCTTCCCAAATGTAGGCGGGAAGGGATCCACAACGATCAGATTCAAAGGGAGACAACAAGTACATCCCATCCCGACTAAAGTGGTCTTCGCCTGCAAAAGCCTATGGTCTTGACGCTGCGGTGGGCTCGGCGATGACCTCCGTCCTGGCGGTCTTGGTCTCGTTGCACCAGAATAGAAACCTTTGATTGATTCCTCGGGACTCCGCGCCTGCTGCTTGCCTCCTTTGCATCGAAGAGGAAACTGGTACACTGCGCCCGCTAGCACCCGCCTAGCCTTCGTCGTCATGGCTCATGTTAGCTGAGCCTCATGATGTGCACCTTGCATAGAAATCTCCAATCCTTGGGAGCCAGCCTGTGGAGGCCGATCCCCTTGGAGTTCTTGGTGTCGTCCGCCTCACGAGGCTTGGCCCCTCGTGAGGGTCTTGAGTTGTTGATGCTGAAGCTAGGCCGTACCAGGCCGTCGATGGAGCCACGCAGTGGGCCGCAGGCAGGCAGGTCTGGGTACCCCCGTATCTAGAACACCGACAGTAGCCCCCGGGCCCAAAGCGTCCTCGGACTTGGCTTCTAGGCAAAGCCAAAGGTTAACTGTGGAGCGCCGCAGGCCCTAACTGCCTATGGCCTTGGACGACGCGTGGCGATTGATGGGATGTGGGCGTCTCCATTTCCCCACGCTGCCTTGAAATCCGTCCGACTTGACGAGTCGATGCTGCATGTAGAGGACCATCATTACGCGTGGTCGTGGAGGCTGGCGGTTGGCCTCCCTCTGGCTATAAATGAGGGGAGGGGCAGAGCCCCCCTCGCACATCTCCTTCTTCATATTTGCTGCTTGTCTCTTCTCCTTCTCCATCTTGCCGTAGCATCCATGGCGCCGACGAGGAGATTCTCAGCTGCTGAGAAGGGGAAAGCTCCCAAAGAGGGACCAGCTTCGCCACCACCCAAGAGGGGCTGCGGCCGTTCCCGCAAGTACGCCATGACCCTGGCGGCGGCCCCCAGGGGGCGCGAGCGCATTTCTTCAGGGGCCGGCATCTCCCTTAGCACTCGTGGCGGAGCTTCTTCTCGCGGTGGGGGCCACCGGCCACGGGGCAGCCCCCGCGACGAAGGGAGGCGCGCCATGGTCGCTCGCCCTCCTTGTTCGTGCTTCTCCTCAATTGATGTGCTCCTGGAGTTGGTGGCGTTGTCGGAGAGGCCCGCCGGCACCTTGTTCCAGCTACCGTGCTTCTTCATCGGCGAGCTGCCAACCTTGGGGCTCGACGGCCTCTGACTGCAGGCTGGCGGCTGCTGCAGCAAGGCCTCATGGGTGGGGACCGAGGTGACCGCCACGGGCAGCATGGTCCTGACCCACGGCTGGCAGGCGTTTGCTCGTGCACGAGCCCTGAGCGGGAGGTGCACCCTCCATTTCAAGTACGACGGCCTGGCGACCCTCTTTGTGAGGGTGTTCAGGGAGGACGGCCGCCGCGCGGGGTGCTTCCTAGAAGACTGCAACACGATGAGCTTGGCCATGGCGACAGCCTCGCCGACAGCGGAGGTGAGCTTGGCTATGACAACGTCCACTCCACCTCCTGCAGCAGTAGATCTTCCTCGGGCGAGAGCTCGAGCAGCAGCGGCTACGATCAACCTCCGCGCCGCCGAGCTCGGATCAGGGAGGCAGCGGATCGTCTCGCCGCCACATCCCGGTGAAGCAGGAGGAGAGCCTGGCCTGAGCTCGGGGCTATCGAACTTGGACTCAGGACCTGCCGCGGTCTTGCAACCACTGTTATTTAACATTTCCTTCCTTATGCAATTTGAAAAAAGTAGGGAGCCCCGCTGGGGTGTGTAATGAACTATGGCAGAAATGCCCTTTATGCTATGCTTGCTATCTTTGATGCTGTGCTATGATGTCTGTATTCTGGGTAAGCAAGGGTAGGATAACTGATGTAGGGTGGAACCCTATGTGGATGATCTTTCACGTTTGGAGTGGATCCTACAGGGAAACACGAAGAACACGCGGAAGAACACGAGGTAAACACGGGGAGAGCGAGAGGGAGAAACACTAAACCAACATAGAATCAATCACACGAGTGCTAGATCACAGACAACATAGAGTAACATATGATTCACAATCAACAAAGGTAAAGATACAAAGGAACCGTTCTTCTTCGTGAGGAGGCCTTGAAATCCACGAGGGGATCTTCCCACGAGGGGGTCTTGAATCCGATAGGATCTTCTCCAAGGAGGCCGCGGTCTCTCACGAGGAGGAGATCCGGTGGATGAGCGAAGCTCTATCTCTAACTGAGCTAAATCAACGCTAACCCTAGAAAGGAGATAGGGGCGTCCTATTTATAGTCTTAGTGAAAATGGAAGTCAAAGCGAAGGGATACAAGGGCTCCAGCCCGCAGGTTCAGTCACTCAGGTGGCGGACGTCCGGAAGGCGTCGGACGTCCGGAGGCTCGGGACGGTCCGGTCGTCCGGGCATGCACGGACGTCCGTTGTTTCAGCTCTGGAGTAGGCGCATCGGTTGTCCGGAGTGGGTCGGACGTCCGGAGCTTCTGGAGGGGTCGGACGTTCGTAGGCTGTTGGTCGTCCGTAGATTTGGCTCGGGTGCTTGTCGTCCGGTCGTCCGGAGCGTCTCGGACATCCGTAGATTCGGTTCGGGTGGCCTGGTACCGGACGTCCGGAGGGTTCGGTCGTCCATGTCCTGGGACTCGTCGGACGTCCGGACATTGTCGGTAGTCCGACGCCTGTAGCTTCCTCGGCAGCTCTTCTTCTTATCCATCATCCTTGGGGTCCTCGCCGTCTTGGCTCTTGCACGTAGTTGTTCCATGGCTCGTTTCCAGGCACCTGATCACACACAGAGTTTCCGGATGAGGTAGTAGCCATGTCTCGTGAGTAGGAAGAGGAAGTTCGGAGAGGAGCGAGTTCACCTTATCTTTAATAGCCTTAGCTCGGGCTCGTGTCACGGGTCCAAGAGGTGTTGAGCGAGATGTAGGCACGTCCATGGGGATGAGCGAGGGATGCTCCGCATCATTCGCCCTCCCCCCCTTGGGAGAGATCCGACCTCGGATCAAAAGGTGCATCTCCATGGTAAGGTGCGAGGTCCTTGACGTTGAAGGTGTCGCTCACATTGTACTTGTCTCGTGGTAGGTCGATCTTGTAGGCGTTGTCGTTGTAGCGTGCTAGAACCTTGAAAGGTCCGTCGGCGCGAGGGAGAAGCTTGGACTTGCGTTCGTTTGGGAAGCGGTCCTTGCGAAGATGTAGCCACACTAGATCACCAATGTTGAATACCATTGGTTGCTTGTTGATGTTGAGCTTGGTTGCTAGTCGTTGTACTAGGCGCTCGATGGTGTGCCTTGTATCTTCATGCATCCTCTTGATGTAGCTTGCCCGAGCACTTGCGTTGAGGTTTGTTCACTCTTGTACAGAAGAGGTAGAATGTCCAATGGGGACAATGGGTTGAAGCCGTAGACGATCTCGAAGGGGGACTTGCCGGTTGTCAAATGTCTTGCACAGTTGTAGGCGTACTTGGCGATGGGTAGACACTCCTCCCACTCCTTGATGTTCTTCTTGATCAACACGCGAAGTAGAGCCGAGAGTGTACGGTTTGTCACCTCCGTTTGGCCGTCGGTTTGAGGATGGTATGCCGAAGAGAACAATAGCTTGATCCCGAGCTTGGCGCATAGGGTCTTCCAAAAGTAACTTAAGAACTTGACGTCACGATCCGAGACAATCGTCTTTGGCAATCCATGAAGTCGTAAGATATATCCCTACAAAAGAGATTTGCAATATGTGAAGCATCGTCTATCTTGTTGCAAGGAATGAAATGTGCCATCTTAGAAAATCTGTCCACAACAACAAAGACGGAATCCTTGCCATTTTGAGTTCTAGGCAAACCAAGTACAAACTCCATGCTAATGTCTTCCCAAGGTTGATAAGGAATAGGAAGGGGCATGTAAAGACCATGGGATTGAGCTTTAGACTTAGCTTTGCGACATGTGGAGCAACGGTTGGTGGAGCGTGAGACGTCACGGAACATCTTGGGCCAAAAGTAGTTCTTGGAGAGCGTGGCGAAAGTCTTGTCGCGTCCAAAGTGTCCCATAAGTCCGCCTCCATGAGCCTCTTGCAAAAGTAACAAACGAAGAGAAGACTCGGGAATGCAAAGTTTGTTAGCTCTCATAAGATAATCATCCTTTATGTAGTATCGTTCCCAAGATGTGTGTGTCAAACAATTACCATAAGGAGTAGAAAAAGAAGGATCGTGCTCATACAAGTCTTTTATATGCTCAAAACCAATAACATTCAACTCAAGTTGAGTGACAAGCAAGCATATGCGTGAAAGTGCATCCGCAACAACATTCTCTTTACCCTTAATGTACTTGATCACATAAGGAAAAGATTCAATGAATTCACTCCATTTGGCATGACGCTTGTTCAATTTAGTTTGACCTTTTAAGTACTTAAGCGTTTCATGATCGGTATGGATGACAAACTCATGAGGTCTAAGGTAATGTTCCCAAACATGTAGCACACGCACTAAAGCATACAATTATTTGTCATAGATGGGATAATTAAGTTGAGCACCAGAGAGTTTTTCACTAAAATAAGCAATGGCTCATTTTTCTTGCATCAAAACTCCGCCAATTCCGGTACCACTTGCATCACAATGAACCTCAAAAGTTTTGTCAAAATTGGGCAAAGCAAGAATCGGAGCATGAGTAAGCAAAGACTTGAGCTCATCAAAAGCGGTGGATTGCAAAGATTCCCAAACAAAAGGAGCATTCATCTTGCTCAAGGCATGCAAAGGAGCGGCAATTGTGCAAAAGTTTTTTACAAATCGGCGATAAAACCTGCAAGACCAAGAAAACTACGTACCTGTTGCAAATTGGTGGGTTGGGGCCAAGTTTTAATTGCTTTAATCTTAGTTTCATCAACATGGACACCGTTGGAAGAGACAACAAAACCCAAGAAAACCACTTTGTCAACTCCAAAAGTGCATTTTTCAAGTTTTCATAAAGGCTTTCCTTGCGGAGGGTTTGCAACACAGATTTAACATGATTAATGTGCTCTTTCATGGTTTTGCTAAACACAAGGATATCATCAAAGTAAACCACAACGAAGACTCCAATGTAAGGTCTAAGCACATGATGCATAAGACGCACAAAAGTACCGGGAGCTTCCGATAGACCCATAGGCATGACTAACCACTCATACAAACCAAATTTAGTTTTGAAAGCGGTTTTGCATTCATCACCCTCTTGTATGCGGATTTGATAATAACCACTTTTAAGATCAATTTTGGAGAAAAAGTTGGCTCCGCTAAGCTCATCAAGCATATCATCTAAGCGAGGAATGGGATGCCTATAGCGAACGGTGATAGCATTTATAGGTCAAAAATAGGAACACAAGCGGAAACTTCCATCAGGCTTAGGCACAAGAATAACAGGAACGGCACAAGAGCTTAAGCTTTCACGTACATGACCGTTGTCGATGAGTTGTTGTACTTGCCATTGAATCTCCTTGGTTTCTTCGGGATTGACACGGTATGGAGCTTTGTTTGGAAGTGGCGCTCCAGGGATGAGGTCGATGCGATGCTCAATGCCTCGTAGTGGAGGTAGACCCGGAGGTAGCTCATCGGGGAAAACATCTGGAATTCCTCAAAAGAGATTTAAACACTAAAGGTAGCTCATGAGAAGAGTTAGTTTTTGGTTCTCCATCTTTGCACACAAGGACGAAGTGCATCACACTCGATGGGTTCTCACACACTTCTCTTATCTCACTTTTGGTGGCAAATAGGATGAGGTTTTTCTCTCTAGACGAAGAGGCGCTCAAATTTGGCTTGTGGCTCTCACTTACTTTTGGGTGGGTCACTTTTTCACTCTTCTCTCCATGATTGTTGGCTTGCTTGTCGGCTCTCACTTGACTAGGAGACATAGGTTGTAGCACATATTCTTTCCCTTTCATCTTGAAGATATAGTGATTGGTAACGCCCGTTGTGGATGACACCACGGTCGAATTGCCATGGTCGACCAAGAAGTAGGTGGCAAACGGTCATTGGGACCACATCACTTCCAAAGTGTCTTCATAAGCACCAATTTTGAAGGAGACTTGGACCGTATGCTCGACTCGAATTGTGCCGGAGTCACTTAGCCATTGAACCTTGTAGGGGTGCGGGTGCTTCCTCTTGACCAATTGAAGCTTGGAACATAGTTCTTCACTTGCCAAGTTGTGGCAACTACCTCCATCGATGATGACCTTGACGGACCTTCCATTGATGCCGGCCTTAGTGTGGAAGATGTGGCATCGTTGGTCTTCTTCTTGTTGAAGTTGAAGTGTCAAGGCTTTGGAGACAACGAGAGCGGGGCTCGAATCCTCGTCACAAAAGACTTGATCATCTTCATCCTCGTTCACGCGTCGGTGCATGGCCACTTGCTCAAGGGCTTCCATTTCCTCTTCACTCATTGAGTCATATGTGCCGTCGTCGTTGAGGATCATGGTGCGCTTGTTCGTGCATTGGAAGGACTTGTGGCCTCGGCCGCCGCAAGTGAAACACTTGAAGGAGCTTGTTTTGACAGTCTCATCGGTCGGAGTAGATGATGATGCACGCGGCTTGAAGTTTCTTGTAGTAGGAGGAAGACGACTTGAACTTGCCGAAGTTTTCTTGTAACTTGACTTGTCGTCGTTGCTTGGAGAAGGTTTAGTTGATGTAGATGTTGAAGGAGTCGTTGAAGCTTGGGTGTTGGAGAAATCGTAGGTCTTGGATGAGTACTTGGCGTACTTGAAGTCATCTTGTACTTGACGTTCCGCCTTGGTTGCTTGATGTACGAGCTCAATGAGGTTGGAATAGGTTTGGAAGTCGGCAATCTTCTTGATGGGATGATTGAGTCCATTCAAGAAACGTGCCATTGTTTGCTCATCATCTTCCGTGACATTGGCTCGAATCATGGCAATCTCCATTTCCTTGTAGTATTCTTCAACACTCTTTGTTCCTTGCTTGAGGAGTTGTAGCTTCTTGAAGAGATCGCGGTTGTAGTAGGTTGGTACAAAGCGTGCCCGCATGGCATCCTTCATTTGATCCCACGTGGTGATTGGTGGTTCACCTCTTGCTTGACGGTGTTCAAGTACTTGTTCCCACCATATGAGCACATAATCTTGGAACTCAAGTGATGCCATAGCGATTTTCTTCTCTTCCTCATAGTTTTGCAAGCGGAAAATTTTGTCGACCTTCAATGCCCATGAGAGGTACTCTTCCGGATCATTGCTTCCATTGAACTTGGGCATTGTGAACTTGAGCTTGCCATAGTGTTGCTCTTCATTGTGTTGTTGGCGATGGTGATGGTGATGTCCTTGACGTGGAGGATAGTCATCCTCATGTTGCTCTTGGCGCGGAGGAAGTCCATGATCTACTTGCTCTTGTTGAACTTGAGGTTGAGGTGGAGCTTGACGAGCTTGTGGAGGACCTTGTGTAGCTTGACGTTGCACACGCGGTTGGTAGTTCCTCTCTTGGATTTCTTCTCGAAGGGCTTCCTCTTGATTGCGTCGTTCATGATTGCGGTTGGCAATGGCTCGGCTCGAATCTCGAAGGGCGTGTTGCGCCTCAAGAGCTTGCACTTCACGTTGTTGTTGTTGAAGACGTTGAGCCTCGGCGTCTTGTTCCTCTTGGTGTAGACGTGCTTGTTCTTCTTCTTGACGTTGTAGTCGGTGTCTTTCTTGAGCTTGAGCAAAAACGACTTGGTTTGATTGAGGACGAGGGATTTGCTCGTCGACTTGTTCTTGTGAATGCTTGTCATGTAGCGGGTTCCGAGATGCATGCCGGTATTGACGCGCAGCTCGTCGAAGAGTGTTCGATGATGGTGTACTTGTGACGGAGAAGGTGTCGTCGGAGTGTCGACTTGAGCGGCTCCGTCTTGAGGATGAAGAAGTGGAAGGACGCCGGTTCCTCATCAAGGCGCGGATCTCATCCATTCTTGCATCATTCTCTTGCTTTTGAGCGTCGAATTTGTTGTCGAAGTAGTCCCTCATTGCTTGTTGCTCTTGGTGCAATGCCTTTTGAGCACCAAATAGGTGGTTCTTAGTGACGAATGATGACATGTCGTCGTCGTTCTCGATGAGAGGTGGAGTGGTAGAAGAACTTGGCCTATCCATCATACCAAGCAAAATGTAAGTTGTAGAAGGAAAAGAACGTGTACCAAATGTACCTTGACCAAAGTTGAAGATGAATCAAGTTCACTCAAATGCGGACAATGAAATAGCACTGTTGGTACCAATTCTTGTTGGTTCTCACACCTACACACGTAAAAGCTTATGGTGGAGCTTGGTTAGGATGGTGGCACAAAATTTGATGCAATAGTAAGTGAGCTTCAATAATGTTGGAAAAGATTCACAAATTTGCAAATGCAACAAGTAGACCAAGCAAGTATGGGTACACGGAAACACACACGCAAATAGATAAATGGTATTGTGCAATCCAAAATTGAGCCAAAATGTGGAAACCACGAAAATGCTCTTGTTGCACAATAGTAGAGAGACGCTAGCACGATTGCACAATAGGCGGATACGCAAACTTGTGCACGACCTACTAGGCAAAAATGCAACGATCTCTATCCCAAGTATTCTATATGTATGATATTTCGGTGCTATGATCCAAGATGATCGGATATGACAATCTTAATGTTGTATGATGCTATGGTTCTTGCTTATAAGCTCTTTGCTTATCTTTCCTCTTTGCTTAAAAGCTTGGGTGGCTCTTTCACTTTTGAGCTCTTTTCTCATGCAAAACTCACGAACCAAGGTAGCAATTGTGTATGCTATGACAACTTTGTGACACACAAGTTGATCTCAAGATATGCACCACTATTGTATGGTATGTATGCTATGGAGTATGATCACTAATGTGCACAAGTCACGTTGCCTACAATACTCAACGGCTAGTCTCGATGGGTAAGCTACGCAAAAGTAGGGACAATGTGGGTATCAATGCAAATCCAATGTTTGACAAAGATGTCGTCGAAGTTACCGTCCTTGGCGATGATGAGACCCTTGCGAAATTGAGCCGTGGTGATGGTGAAGTCGAACCACACCTAGATAGCCGAAACACAAGAGGATACGGAAGCCACAACTCAAAATCTCAAGGACCAAAATGTGTCAAAATCGTCATAGGAGGTATCGGGGAAGATGTATGTGTATGTTGGGATGGAAGGTGTGGTGGAATGTGGGGTTGTGGTGGTGGTGGAACTGATAAACTTCAGTTTCGTCAGGGTTTCACGGACGTCCGGGCTTTTACGGTCGTCCGGACTTTGTCGGACGTCCGACCTTTTCCGGTCGTCCGGAGCCTGGGCGAAAATCGGGCTCGGGATGAACTGCGAGATTTCGGGGAAGAAGAAAATGTTGAGGTCGAAATTGAGTGATTTGGTGGATGGAAAAGGGTGGGGAGGGTGGGGAAAGCTAGATCCACACGCAACAACACAAATCCATGGACCAAATCCAACAAAATCTCAACTCACAAACAAATCACAAAAAAAATTGGGGCTATTTTTGGTGGGGAATTTTCGGATTTAGGACAACAACATCAAAATCAAGCTAGAAAACACGGGGTAGGGGATCCAAAACGTGATCAACGTGGCTCATGATACCATAATGATGTAGGGTGGAACCCTATGTGGATGATCTTTTACGTTTGGAGTGGATCCTACGGGGAAACACGAAGAACTCGCAGAAGAACACGAGGTAAACACGGGGAGAACGAGAGGGAAAAACACTAAACCAACATAGAATCAATCACACGAGTGCTAGATCATAGACAACATAGAGTAACATATGATTCACAATCAACAAAGGTAAGGATACAAAGGAACCGTTCTTCTTCGTGAGGAGGCCTTGAAATCCACGAGGGGATCTTCCCATGAGGGGGTCTTGAATCTGATAGGATCTTCTTCGAGGAGGCCGCGGTCTCTCACGAGGAGGAGATCTGGTGGATGAGCGAAGCTCTATCTCTAATTGAGCTAAATCAACGCTAACCCTAGAAAGGAGATAGGGGCGTCCTATTTATAGTCTTAGTGCAAATGGAAGTCAAAGCGAAGGGATACAAGGGCTCCATCCCGCAGGTTCAGTCACTCAGGTGTCGGATGTCCGGAAGGCGTCGGACGTCCGGAGGCTCGGGACGGTCCGGTCATCCGGGCGTGCACGGACGTCCGTTGTTTCAGCTTTGGAGTAGGCGCGTCGGTTGTCTGGAGTGGGTCGGACATCCGGAGCTTCTGGAGGGGTCGGACGTCCGTAGGCTGTCGGTCATCCGTAGATTTGGCTCGGGTGCTTGTCGTCTGGTCGTCCGGAGCATCTTGGACATCCGTAGATTCGGTTCGGATGGCCTGGTACCGGACGTCCGGAGGGTCCGGTCGTCCGTGTCCTGGGACTCGTCGGACGTCCAGACATTGTCAGTCGTCCAACGCCTGTAGCTTCCTCGGCAGCTCTTCTTCTTATCCATCATCCTTGGGGTCGTCGCCGTCTTGGCTCTTGCACGTAGTTGTTCCATGGCTCGTTTCCAGGCACCTGATCACACACAGAGTTTCCAAATAAGGTAGTAGCCATGTCTCGTGAGTAGGAAGAGGAAGTTCGGAGAGGAGCGAGTTCACCTTATCTTTAATAGCCTTAGCTCGGGCTCGTGTCACGGGTCCAAGAGGTGTTGAGGAAGATGTAGGCACGTCCATGGGGATGAGCGAGGGATGCTCCACATCAATAACTTAGCTTGACATGTTTGCGGTAGCTTTCCCACCTCACGAGGGCAAGACCCTTGACACCTGGTGAAGCCCCCATTCCTGGTGACCCGGGGGGCCACTGGTCTCGGGAGGTGTTTAAGGCCTCGGGAGACGTTGTAGATCCGCTGCAGGGTTGTTTAAAGAAAAAGAAAACCTAACGAGCACCTCATTCCTCCTTGCGCAAGCCCCCTATCATAGGTTAGCTATGGCTTAATGCACCGTGTCGTGCTGCTCGAGGGGCACGAACATGAGAGGGTGCTGGTGCCCATGAGCTTAATAGAGGGTTCCTCGCGAGGATAGAGCCGAAGCACTAGGGCAACGGGGTTCGGCGAGGTGTGCTTGTGTGAGGGAGGGCCCGTGCGCACACACGTACCTAGCCCCCACGCGCAAGGCGCGTGAGGAAGAGCGACTGGCAACTGGCGCCCTTTCCTAGTCCAGGCTAAGAACGAGCGAACAAGAGGAGAGAAAATCCAACTTGGCGAACCAAAGCACGAAAACATCAACTCCATTAAATATCACTAAAAGATTGGGAATCCACTTTGGAAAGCAAATGAACAGCCGCGTCTGGCACCTAGTCTAGTCTTCTCACCAACGCGGAGCTAAGTGTTGCCACTAGGACGTGGGAGGGAGCCCCCGTGAGGCCTCAGTGCGACACTCAAGAAACTCCGGGGTGTGTACAGCCACACTCATTATTCCGTGAGAGTGTCACGAGCAGAGACCTTCACAGGTCAGAGCCTTGCTTCATGGGTAGAACTTCCGGAGGCGCTGGATGTTCCAGGCATTCTGGACGGGGATCTCGTCCTTTGTCTCCAGGCGTGCGGCGCCAGGCCTAGAGACACGGGCAATCCTAAATGGGCACTCCCACATGGGAGAGAGATTGTGCAGCCTCTCCCTGGAGAGCACCCGCCTCAGGACAAGATCACCCACCTCCAACGTCCTAGGGCGGACGCTGCGGCAGCGGAACCGCCGCAGCGCCTGCTGGTACCTTGCCGCTCGGAGCGAGGCTTGACAGCGGCAGTCCTCCCCCAGCACGAGATCCATCCCCCGCATGGCATCCTGACGTGCCTCGTCGAACACTAGGACCCACGTCGAGCGATGCTTGACCTCGTGTGGGAGAAGCGCTTCAGCTCCATAGACTACGAAGAATGGTGTTTCGCCCGGCGGCTTAGTCACGGTGGTGCGGATGGACCACAGCACGGACTAGAGCTCATCGAGCCAGCCACTTCCGCAGGCCTCGAGCTTCTTCTTGAAGGTCCTTGCCTTGAGTCCTCTCAAGACCTCTGCGTTGGCGCGCTTGGCCTGGCCATTGCTCCTGGGGTGCGCCACTCAGGCATAGCATATCTGCGTTCCAAGGTTAGCACAGTATCTTTTGAAAAGGTTGCTAGTGAACTGCGATCCGTTGTCGGTGATGATGCAGTTAGGAACCCCGAACAGACTCACGAGGCCCTTGATGAACTTGACAGCTCATCCGGCTGGGATGGTGCGGACGGCTTCTACTTCTGCCCACTTGGTGAGCTTGTCGATGGCGACATAGAGGTAGCGGTAGCCCCCTGGTGCTCGAGGAAATGGCCCCAGGATGTCCAGCCCCCAGACCGCGAATGGCCACGTGAGTAGGATAGTCTAGAGGCCATGTGCAGGCTGGTGGATTTGGTTGGCGTGGAACTGGCAAGCTTCGCATGAGCGCATCTGCTCGATGGCGTCGTTGAGTGCTGTGGGCCAATAGAACCCACTGCGGAATGCCTTGCCCACGAGGGTGCGTGATGAAGAGTGGTGTCCGTAGTCCCCACCATGTATGTCTGCCAGCAGCACAAGCCCCTGCTCCCTGGAGATGCATCACAAAGAAATGTCATTGGACCTTTTGCGGTACAGCTCAACATCCTGGACGTAGTACACGGTGGCCTGACGAGCCACACGCTCGGCGTCCTCCTCCTTCTCCGGCAAGGTCCCCTGAAGCAGGTACGTCTTGAACTCCTCGGTCCAGCACCCCTCCTGAGGCTGGAGTGCGAGGAGCAGGCAAGCCCCTGAGGATGGGCCACAGGCCGAGGTGCCGGTTGCTGGTGCTTGGGGTAGGTCCTCCTGAGGTGTTGATGGTGCCACAGTGGGGGGGCCATCGATGGCTTGAAGAGCCGTTCTTCAAATACTCCTGGCTCCTGAGGTAGTCGCCTGGATGCCCTCTTGGCAATGTCGTCTGCCTCCTTGTTCATGCCTCGTGGCACATGCTGCAATTCCAAACCCAAGAATTGTTTCTCCATTTTGTGTACCTCTGCCGGGTATGCTTCCATGTGCTCATCCTTGGGGACGTACTCTTTGTTGGAGAAGTTGATGAGGAGCTGGGAGTCACCCCTGATGGTGAGGCGCTTCACTCCCAGCACTATTGCGGCCCTGAGGCCAGTGAGTAGGCCTTTGCATTCCACGATGTTGTTGGAGACCTTTTCATCCTGCTGAAAATAGAGTTGTACAACGTAGAAGATCTTGTCCTTGGCGGGTGAGATGAGGACGGCTCCAGCCCCCGCGCCCTATCGTGCGAACGCGCCATCGAAGTACATGATCCACCCATCTGGCGCCTCATCCACGGGCAGGAGGGAGCGATCCTCGCATATTTTGCGGTCAAGGACGTTGGTCCACTTTGCCATGAAATCTGCGAGGGCCGCTCCCTTGATGACCTTGGTGGTGCTAAACTCAAGTTGGAACGCCTGAACCTCGATGTTCCATTCTGCGGCGGCATTAGGACTCCGTAGTAACCTCTCCAGCGGGTAGGCAGAAACGACCTTGATGGGGTGGCCCTGGAAGTAGTGGCGCAGCTTACGGGTGGCGACGAGGAGCGCGAGCAAGAGCTTTTGGGGCATGGGGTAGCACGCTCGCGCCTCCCATAGTACCGTGCTGACGAAGTAGACCGGATGCTCGACGAGGGAGGAGGTGTTAGCGAGGTCTTGTGTTTCTTGAGGATGCTGACCTTCGGGGGTCCCATCACTTGCCGCGCTAGCTGCGTTCTTGTGAGCCTCAGCCTCAAGAGCCCCTCCGGCTGAGGGGTCGGTTTGTGCCTCAGGAGGAATACGGACTGCCCGGTCAGCTGGAGCCTCAGGAGCGCCTTCCTGAGGCTGCTGCGACTTGCTTGGTGGTGGGGCGCCCTACTGAGGGCCCTTAGTCGGGCGCTCTTCCCTCAGCGCTACCAGTGCAGCACTGGCGGAGTGAGGGGTGACGGCCAAGTAGAGCACCAAGGGCTCGAGAGGGCGTGGCGCCACAATCACCGGCGGGCTAGTTAAGTATCTCTTGAGGTCTTGGAAGGTCGCGTCAGCTTCAGGGGTCCATTCAAATGGCCCCTGCCTCTTCATCAGCTTGAAGAATGGGAGGGCGCGTTCCCCCAGCTTGGAGATGAAGCGCCCCAGTGAGGTCATGCAGCCCACTAGCTTCTGCATCTTCTTGAGCATCTGCGGAGGGCTCATGTCTTCCATGGCCTTGACTTTCTCCGGGTTGGCCTCTATTCCTCTGTGCGACACTAGGAACCCCACGAGCTTGCTAGAGGGGACCCTGAACCCACACTTCTCGGGATTGAGCCGCATGTCCACCTTGCACAAGCTAGCAAACGTTTCCTTCAGATCTTCGATCAGGGTCTTCCCCTCCCGAGACTTCACCACTATGTCATCGACATAAGCCTCAACATTCCTCCTGAGCTGTCGGGCCAGAGAAATATGCATCAGCCGTTGGAAGGTAGCCCCAGCGTTACGTAGTTCGAAAGGCATGCAGGTGTAGCAGTACACCCCGCAGGGGATCAGGAACGTCATCTTCTCTACATCTTGCACATCCATCTTAATATGGTGGTAGCCCGAAAGGGCATCCAAAAAGCACAGCAGGTCGCGCTCGGTGGTGGAGTCGACGATCTGGTCGATGCGCGGAAGCGGGAAGGGGTCCTGAGGGCAAGCCTTATTGAGGTTGGTGAAGTCCACGCACATGCGCTCCTTCCCCCCTTTCTTGGGGACAATGACTGGATTTGCCAGCCACTCCGGGTATCGCACCTCCCAGATGACTCCGGCATCCCGCAGCTTGCAGGTTTCTTGGACGATGAACACTTGCTTCTCGGTGGACTGTCGTCGGGCCTTCTGCTTCACTGGGCGCACGTTTGGGCACACCCTCAGGTGGTGCTCGATTATTACCCTTGGGATCCCAACCAGGTCCTTGGGCTCCCATGCGAACACTTCCTTGTTGGCGCGCAAGAAGCTGACCAACACTCTCTCTTGGGTCGGGGGGAGGCTAGCTCCTATGGTGAAGGTGGCGCCTGACACCCCATCCTCATCAACTGGCACCTGCTTTGTCTCAGCTCGGTCTTGGGAAAACAACTGCTTCTTCTTGGCTCATGCTGACGTCGCGGTCTTGAGGGCGAGTTTAAGGGCCTACAGCGCGTCTATGGTGTCTCCTGCCACCGTGAGGACACCACTACTATCTGGCATCTTCATGAGGTTGTAGGCTGGATGAGTTGCTGCCATGAACTTGGCCAGGGCCAAGTACCAAAGTATAGCGTTGTATGGCAGGTCGATCCGGGCGATGTTGAAGTTGATGAGCTCAGTGCGGTAGTTGTCGCGAGTCTCGAAGGTGACGGGGAGGCGGATCTACTCCAAGGGGCTGGCGGAACCGCTGCCGCCCTCGGAGAAAGGCTTGGTGGGACGGAGTCGGCCATGAGGCACGTGAAGCAAGCCAAATGCCTCCATGGAGAGCACGTTGAGGCCGGCTCCGCCGATGATGAGGGTCTTGGTGACCGCCACGTTGCAGATGGTGGGGGTGCAGAGCATCGGCAGCGTGCCTGCTACCGCTGCGGTAGCAGGGTGATCTTCTGGGTCGAAGGTGAGGTCGGCCTTGGGCACCGCCCAGCCTTGGGGAGCCCCCGACTGCACCTGGGCGGTGCTTACTTGGCAGTAGAACTGCTTGATATGGCGGTCGGAGGGTGGCGCCAGCGAGCCACCCAGGAGAGCTGCAACGGCGGGAGGCGCCGGTGCCGCGAAGTGCGCGATGAAGAGGCCACGCAGCTCCTCCCAGGAGGCCGTGAAAGACTCCGGCAAGTTCAACAGCCAGGCGCGTGGTGCGCCTATGAAAGCACAAGTGCTCCTTGGGTTATTTTAGTAATTAATGTCAACATATCTCTTGTTGGACTAATACTTTTATCTAGTGTATTTCAGAAAAGTCCAACAGTGGAGTGGCATGGTCAAGAGGATGTGGAACCCCTTCAAGATGCTAACGACAAAGGATTGGCTCTAGTTCAAAGCTCAGGACTCTACATTTTCTATTTCAGTGATCCAAGATCACATTGAGTCCATAGGAAAGCAAATACTATTAAAAGGGGATGAGGTGTTGCTTAATGGCTTGCTTGCTCAAAGTGCTTAGTGATATGCTCCAAGCCCTCAACCACTTCCTCATATCCACATTTGTCCCAAACCAAAAGTCAAACTCAGCCCCATCGATTTGATCCATCTGGTGCCATCGAGTTCATTTGACATAGCCACTGCCAGAAGCCCGAATCAATTCGGTCTCACCGATGGGATCTCGGTCTCACCGAGATGGGCTTGCAAACTCTCTGTTGCCTATTGCGATAATTTCGGTCCCACCAACAATATGCAATTGGTCCCATCAAGCTTGCTTGACCAACTCTCTGTTTCACTTATTACCAAAATCGGTCCCACCGAGTTTGGGTAATCGGTCAAACCAAGATGAGGTTTTACCCTAACCCTTGCACATCGGTCCCACCGAGCTGATCATATCAGTCCCATCGAAATGCCTAACGGTCACATTTTGAACTAAATCGGTCTGACCGAGTTTTCTGATTCTGTCCCACCGACTTTTGTAAACTGTGTGTCATGGTTAGATTTTGTGTGGAGGCTATATATACCCCTCCACCCTCTCTTCATTCGTGAGGAAAGCCATCAGAACAAGCCTACACTTCCAGCATTCATTTTCTGAGTGAGAACCAACTACTCATGTGTAGAGGCCAAGATATTCCAATCCTACCATATGAATCTTGATCTCTAGCCTTTCCCAAGTTGCTTTCCACTCAAATCATCTTTCCACCAAATCCAATCCTATGAGAAAGAGTTTGTAAGGGCAAGGAGATCGCCTACTTCATGAAGATCTACCCTAGTGAGGCAAGTACTTCATGGGCGATGGCCATGGTGGGATAGACAAGGTTTCTTCTTCGTGGACCCTTCGTGGGTGGAGCACTCTGTGGACTCGCGCAACCGTTACCATTCGTGGGTTGAAGTCTCCATCAACGTGGATGTATGATAGCACCACCTATCAGAACCACGCCAAAAATCTCTGTGTCTCCAATTGCGTTTGTACACTCAAATCCCATCCCTTTACTTTCTTGCAAGTTGCATGCTTTACTTTCCGTGGCTCATATACTCTTTGCATGCTTGCTTGATATGTATTGTGAATGTTTAAACTTGTGCTTAAACTCCACCTCAACTTGAAGAACTTAAAAATTGCTACTTTTCTTGGTTGAGAGTCTATTCACCCCCCTCTAGACACCTCTTTTCGATCCTTTCAATTGGTATCAGAGCTTTGGTCTCCATTGCTTTGGTTTAATCACCATTGGAGGAAGATGGATGAGTCTACATTGGGGAGTCTTAGACATAGAGTGCCTATACTTGATGAAGAGTACTTTCATGAATGGAAAAATGTGATGCTTGAGATTTTCAATGAACAAGTACATTACCAACCCTTGTGCGCCCATTTTTGATTCCTTGCATCCTACCCATGATGAGGATCATGACATGATTCGCAATCTTAGAACAATCAATCTTATAATTAGAGGATTGCCTAGAAATTTGATTAGTCACTTGCCTACTCTTGATTGTGCTTATACTATATGGAGATTTCTTGAGGAAAGATTTGCAAACTATTCCTTGCAAAATCTAGATGATATTCTTCATAAGTCAATTACCTTGAATAAAATGAGTACTAGCGATCCTAAGTTTGATGATTGTCTGTTTGAGCTTCGTGACCTTATGCGTGCCAAAGGAGATGTTGGAATCATTAGCAATATTATCTTCGAAGCCATTAGATTTCATAAAGATGATTATTGTCATGATCATTTATCTAATGAATCACCCTCTCTAGGAATTGATCCATCACATGAAGATGTTGAACATGGATACTATGATGAGGATAATGATAGTGACTATGATCTTGATGATGCAATGAGACACTTTGGTCTTATGGCTAATCTTCGCGGCTACATGGCAGGAGGAAAGGAATGGGTCCTTGATAGTGAATGAACCGATCACATGACCGGAGATAAAGATAGTGAATGGATCGTGAGCTTGCTGAAAACGACGGCCCTCGAAAGTATGTCACTTTTGGTGATAACTCAAAGGTTAAGGTGGTTGGCCTTGGTAAGGTGGCCATCTCACAAGATAGGTCCATACAAAATGTCATGCTCGTTGAATCTCTTGCTATAATTTACTTTCTGTATCTAGACTTGCTGATTTCGATTTCAATGTCCTATTTACTAAAGTAGATTGCCGAGTGCTTCGAAGAGATAATCATAAAATGGTCTTTACCGGTATATGTAGAGGTGATCTATACATTGTTGACTTCACTAAAAAGGCTCAACCTAGAACTTGCTTAATTGCTAAATCTTCCAAAGGCTGGTTGTGGCATAGACGGTTAGGTCATGTGGGCATGCGAAACCTTGACAAGCTTATTAAAGGTGATCATATCCTTGATGTTAAAGATGTCATATTTGATAAGGATAGACTTTGTAGCGCTTGCCAAGAAGGAAAACAGGTTGGAGGAAGCCACCCCGTGAAGAATATCATGGCCACGAGAAGACCGCTCAAGCTACTTCATATGGATCTCTTTGGTCCCAATGCCTACAAAATTCTCGATGGAAACAAATTTGGTTTAGTTATAGTTGATGATTTTTCAAGATTTACGTGGGTGTTCTTTCTTGATGATAAACCGCAGGTTCAAAAGATCTTCAAGAACTTCGCTAGGAAGGCCCAAAATCAATTTGAAATGAAGATCAAGAAGGTTCGCAGCGACAACGGAACAGAGTTCAAGAACACCAATGTGGACACCTTTCTTGAAGAAGAAGGGATCTCACATGAGTTCTCGGCTACGTACACACCTCAACAAAATGGAGTTGTTGAGAGGAAGAACCAGACGCTCATCGAAATGGCGAGAATGATTCTTGATGAATACAAGACACCAAAACACTTTTGGGCGGAAGCGGTTGAGACAGCTTGTCATGCAACAAATGGCTTGTGTCTTCACAAGATACTCGGCAAGACGGCATACGAGCTCCTCACCAGTAACAAACCCCAAGTTGGATACTTTCGAGTATTTGGCTCAAAGTGCTACATTCTTGATAAGCATCCTCGTTCTAAATTTGCTCCCAAATCTCTGAAGGTTTCCAACTTGGTTATGCCTCAAACTCTCACCCTTACCGTGTCTACAACAATTTCACCCGAAAGGTTGAAGAGACGGTAGATGTGAAGTTTGATGAATCTAACGGCTCACAAATAGAGCAATTGCCAATTGATGTAGGAGACAAAGACCCTTCGGAAGCAATCCAAGACTTGTCTATTGGCAAGATCTGTCCAATGGAGGTGAAGGAGAGTAACTCATCCGTCCAAGTGGAAGCTTCTACCTCACGACAAAGTGAACCAAGAGTTGATATGGAAACATCCACAAGTGGGACACACCAAGATGAAGAAAACAAAAAAGTACACCCATGCCTACTAGTGGACATCTTGACTTGACTAAAGATGGTGAACCTGTTGATCAAAAAATTTACCGCTCTATGATTGGTTCATTGTTATATCTATGTGCCTCCCGTCCTGATATTATGCTAAGTGTGTGCATGTGCGCACGATATCAAGCGGCCCCTAAAGAATGTCATCTTAAGGCTATGAAAAGTATAGTGAGATACTTGATAGATACACCAAAGTTTGGCATTTGGTATCCAAAGATGTCTTCTTTTGATCTTGTTGGCTACTCCGATTTGGACTATGTCGGAGACAAGGTGATGCGGAGCATCCCTCGCTCATCCCCATGGACGTGCCTACATCTCCCTCAACACCACTTGGACCCATGACAAGAGCCCGAGCTAAGGCTATCGAAGATAAGGTGAACTCGCTCCACTCTGAACTCCCTCTTCCTACTCACGAGACATGGCTACTACCTCATTCGGAGACTCTATGTGTAATCAATTACATGGAGGTGAGCCAAGGATCAACTACTTGCAAGAGCCAAGACGGCGAGGACCCCAAGCATGTTAAAGAAGAAGAAGAGATGCTGTTGAAGCTACAGGCATCGGACGACCGACCAAGCCCGGACGTCTGACGAGTCCCAGGCCACGGACGACCGACGCCCTCGGGACGTCCGACAGCTGGGCACCCGAACCGAATCTACGGACGACCGAGACCACCGGACGTCCGGCCGATGCACGCCCGAACCGAATCTACGGATGACCGACGACTTCCGGATGTCCGGACCGGCGCGAAGCTCCGGACAACCGACCCCCTCCGGACGTCCGACGCGCCCACGACAGAGCTGATTCTACAGACGCCCGAGCCCGACCGGACGTCCGGACCGTCCCGAGCCTCCGGACGTCCGACGCCTTCCGGACAATCGAATCCTGAGTGACCGCACCCTCGGGCTGGAGCCCTTGTATCCCTTCACTTTGACTTCCATTTGCACTAAGACTATAAATAGGACGCCCCCACCTCCTGGTACGGGTAGCATAGGTTTAGCTCATATTTTGTGTGAGAGCCTTGCTCATCCACTTGGCTACTTCTCCTCGGAGCTCAGGACCTCTTCGGAGAAGATCCCCCAAGCGGATTCAAGACCCCTTTCTAGGGAAGACCATCAAGACCTCCGTACGGAGAAGAACTGTTCCTTTGTATCCTTACCTTGGTTGATTGTGGATCATTTGTCACTCTATGTTGTCGGTGATCTAGCACTCGTGTGATTGATTCTATGTCGGTTTAGTGATTCTCTCTCTCATTTTCCCCGTATTTCCCCTTTGTGCTTCCGTGTATTCTTCGTGTTTCCTCGTAGGATCCACTCCAAACGTGACAGATCATCCACATAGGGTTCCACCCTACATCATCTTGGATCAGAGCCAGCTTGTCTCATGATATCATCTTGGTATCATGAGCCACGTTGATCACGTTTTGGAGCCCCTACCCCGTGTTTTCTAGCTTGATTTTGTTGTGAAGATTGACAGTTCCACCACCTCCACCCCCCCCACACTTTCCACCACATCTTCCAAACCAACATACACCAACATCTGCCCCGCTACCTCCTATGTCGATTTTGACACGTTTTGGTCTTTGAGAGTTTGGGTTGTGGTTTCCCGTATCCTTTTGTGTTTCGGCTATCTAGGTACGGTTTGACTTCATCACCACCACGACTCAACTTATCGAGGGTCTCATCATCGCCAAGGATGGCAACTTCGACGACATCTTTGTCATAACTTGCAATTGCATTGATACCCACATTATCCCTACTTTTGCGTAGCTTACCCATCGAGACTAGCCGTTGAGTATTGCAGGCCACGTGACTTGTGCACATTAGTGATCATACTCCATAGCATACATACCATACAATAGTGGTGCATATCTTGAGATCAACTTGTGTGTCACAAAGTTGTCATAGCATACACAATTGCTACCTTGGTTTGTGAGTTTTGCATGAGAAAAGAGCTCAAAAGTGAAAGAGCCATCCAAGCTTGTAAGCAAAGAGGAAAGATAAGAAAAGAGCTTATAAGCAAGAACCATAGCATCATACAACATTAAGATTGTCATATCCAATCATCTTGGATCATAGCATCGAAATATCATACATATAGAATAATTGGGATAGAGATTGTTGCATTTTTGCCTAGTAGGTTGTGCACAAGTTTGCGTATCTGCCTATTTTGCAATCATGCTAGCGTATCTCTAGTATTGTGCAACAAGAGCATTTTGTGGTCTCCACATTTTGGCTCAATTTTGGATTGCACAATCCCATTTATCTATTTGCGTGTGTGTTTCCGTGTACCCATACTTGCTTGGTCTACTTGTTGCATTTGCAAATTTGTGAATCTTTTCCAACATTATTGAAGCTCACTTACTATTGCATCAAATTTTGTGCCACCATCCTAACCAAGCTCCACCATAAGCTTTTACGTGTGTAGGTGTGAGAACCGACAAGAATTGGTACCAACAGTGCTATTTCATTGTCCGCATTTGAGTGAACTTGATTCATCCTCAACTTCGGTCAAGGTACATTTGGTACATGTTCTTTTCCTTCTACCACTTACATTTTGCTTGATATGATGGATAGGCCAAGTTCTTATACCACTCCACCTCTCATAGAGAACGACGACGACATGTCATCATTCATCACCAAGAACCACCTATTTGGAGCTCAAAAGGCATTGCACCAAGAGCAACAAGCAATGAGGGACTACTTCGACAACAAATTTCACGCTCAAAAGCAAGAGAATGATGCAAGAATGGATGAGATCCGCACCTTGATGAGGAACCGGCGTCCTTCCACTTCTTCATCTTCAAGACGGAGCCGCTCAAGTCGACACTCCGATGACACCTTCTCCGACACAAGTACACCGTCATCGAACACTCTTCGTCGAGCTGCGCGTCAAGACCAGCATGCATCTCGGAACCCGCTACATGACAAACATTCACAAGAACAAGTCGACGAGCAAATCCCTCGTCCTCAATCAAACCAAGTCGTTTTTGCTCAAGCTCAAGAAAGGCAACGACTAAGGCGCCAAGAAGAAGAACGAGCACATCTACACCAAGAGGAACAAGACGCTGAGGCTCAACATCTTCAACAACAACAACGTGAAGCGCAAGCTCTTGAGGCGCAACGTGCCCTTCAAGATTCGAGCCGAGCCATTGCCAACCACAATCAAGAGCGGCGCAATCAAGAGGAAGCCCTTCGAGAAGAAATCCAAGAGAGGAACTACCAACCGCGTGTGCAACGTCAAGCTCCACAAGGTCCTCAACAAGCTCGTCAAGCTCCACCGCAACCTCAAGTTCAACAAGAGCAAGTTGATCATGGACTTCATCCACACCAAGAGCAATATGAGGATGACTACCCTCCACGTCAAGGACGTCACCATCACCATCGCCACCAACACAATGAAGAGCAACGCTATGGCAAGCTCAAGTTCACAATGCCCAAGTTCAATGGAAGCAATGATCCGGAAGAGTACCTCTCATGGGCATTGAAGGTCGACAAAATTTTCCACAGGCACAACTATGAGGAAGAGAAGAAGATCACTATGGCATCACTTGAGTTCCAAGATTATGTGCTCATATGGTGGGAACAAGTACTTGAACGCCGTCAAGCAAGAGGTGAACCACAAATCACCACTTGGGCTCAAATGAAGGATGTCATGCGAGCACGCTTTGTACCAACCTACTACAACCGCGATCTCTTCAAGAAGCTACAACTCCTCAAGCAAGGAACAAAGAGTGTTGAAGAATACTACAAGGAAATGGAGATAGCCATGATTCGAGCCAATGTCACGGAAGATGATGAGCAAACAATGGCACGTTTCTTGAATGGACTCAATCATCCCATCAAGAAGATTGCCGACTTCCAACCCTATTCCAACCTCATTGAGCTCGTCCATCAAGCAACCAAGGCGGAACGTCAAGTGCAAGATGACTTCAAGTACGCCAAGTACTCATCCAAGACCTACGGTTTCTCCAACATCCAAGCTTCAACGACTCCTTCAACATCTACATCAACCAAACCTTCTCAAAGCAACGACGACAAGTCAGGTTACAAGAAAACTTCGGCAAGTTCAAGTCGTCTTCTTCCTACAACAAGCAACTTCAAGCCGCGTGCTTCATCATCTACTCCAACCGATGAGACCGTCAAAACAAGCTCCTTCAAGTGTTTCACTTGCGGCAGCCGAGGCCACAAGTCCTACCAATGCACGAACAAGCGCACCATGATCCTCAACGACGACGGTACATATGACTCAATGAGTGACGAGGAGATGGAAGACCTTGAGAAAGTGGCCATGCACCGGCGTGTGAACGAGGAGGAAGATGATCAAGTCTTTTGTGATGAGGATTCGAGCCCCACTCTCGTTGTCTCCAAAGTCTTGACACTTCAACATCAACAAGAAGAAGACCAACGATGCCACATCTTCCACACTAAGGCCGGCATCAATGGAAGGTCCGTCAAGGTCATCATCGATGGAGGTAGTTGCCACAACTTGGCAAGTGAATAACTATGTTCCAAGCTTCAATTGGTCAAGAGGAAGCACCCGCGCCCCTACAAGGTTCAATGGCTAAGTGACTCCGGCACTATACGAGTCGAGCATACGGTCCAAGTGTCCTTCAAAATTGGTGCTTATGAAGACACTTTGGAGTGTGATGTGGTCCCAATGACCGTTTGCCACCTCCTTCTTGGCCGACCATGGCAATTCGACCGTGGTTTCATCCACAATGGGCGTACCAATCACTATAGCTTCAAAATGAAAGGAAAGGAATATGTGCTACGACCTATGTCTCCTAGTCAAGTGATAGCCGACAAGCAAGCCACCAATCATGGAAAGACGAGTGAACAAGTGACACACCCAAAAGTGAGTGAGAGCCACAAGCCAAATTTGAGCGCCTCTTCGCCTAGAGAGAAAAACCTCATCCTATTTGCCACCAAGAGTGAGATAAGAGAAGTGTGTGAGAACCCATCGAGTGTGATGCACTTCGTCCTTGTGTGCAAGGATGGAGAACCAAAAACTAACACATCTCATGAGCTACCTTTAGTGTTTCAATCTCTTTTGCAGGAATTCCAAGATGTCTTCCCCGATGAGCTACCTCCGGGTCTACCGCCACTACGAGGCATTGAGCATCGAATCGACCTCATCCCCGGAGCACCACTTCCAAATAAAGCTCCATACCGTGTCAATCCCGAAGAAACCAAGGAGATTCAACGGCAAGTACAACAACTCATCGACAATGGTCATGTACATGAAAGCTTAAGCCCATGTGTCGTTCCCGTTATACTTGTGCCTAAACCCGATGGAAGTTTCCGCTTGTGTTCCGATTGTAGACCCATAAATGCCATTACCGTTCGATATAGGCATACCATTCCTCGCTTAGATGATATGCTTGATGAACTTAGTGGAGCCAACTTTTTCTCAAAAATTGATCTTAAAAGTGGCTATTATGAAATCCGCATTCAAGAAGGTGATGAATGGAAAACCGCTTTCAAAATAAAATTTGGCTTATATGAGTGGTTAGTGATGCCTATGGGTTTGTCGGAAGCACCCGGAACTTTCATGCGTCTTATGCATCATGTGCTTAGACCTTACATTGGAGTCTTCGTTGTGGTTTACTTTGATGATATCCTTGTGTTTATCAAAACCGTGAAAGAGCACATTAATCATGTTAAATCTGTGTTGCAAATCCTCTGCAAGGAAAGCCTTTATGCGAATTGGAAGAAATGCACTTTTGGCGCTGACAAAGTGGTTTTCTTGGGTTTTGTTGTCTCTTCCAAGGGTGTCCATGTTGATGAAACTAAGATTGAGGCAATTAAAACTTGGCCTCAACCCACCAATTTGCAACAAGTGCGTAGTTTTCTTGGCCTTGCGGGATTTTATCGCCGCTTTGTGAAAAACTTTAGCACAATTGTCGTTCCTTTACATGCTTTGAGTAAGAAGAATGCTCCTTTTGTTTGGGGATCTTTGCAATCCACCGCTTTTGATGAGCTCAAGTCTTTGCTTACTCATGCTCTGATTCTTGCTTTACCCAACTTTGAGAAAACTTTTGAGGTTCATTGTGATGCGAGTGGTACCGGAATTGGTGGAGTTTTGATGCAAGAAAAATGAGCCATTGCTTATTTTAGTGAAAAACTATCCTGTGCTCAACTTAATTATCCCATCTATGACAAAGAATTGTATGCTTTAGTGTGTGTGCTACATGTTTGGGAACATTACCATAGACCTCATGAATTTGTCATCCATACCGATCACGAAACGCTTAAGTACTTAAAAGGTCAAACTAAGTTGAACAAGCGTCATGCCAAATGGAGTGAATTTATTGAATCTTTCCCATATGTCATCAAGTACATTAAGGGTAAAGAAAATGTTGTTGCGGATGCACTTTCATGCATATGCACTCTTGTCACTCAACTTGAGTTGAATGTTATTGGTTTTGAGCACATAAAAGACTTGTATGAGCATGATCCTTCTTTTGCTACTCCTTATGCTAAGTGTTTGACACACACATCTTGGGAATGATACTACATAAAGGATGATTATCTTATGAGAGCTAACAAACTTTGCATCCCGAGTCTTCTCTTCGTTTGTTACTTTTGCAAGAGGCTCACGGAGGCGGACTAATGGGACACTTTGGACGCGACAAGAATTTCGCCACGCTCTCCAAGAACTACTTTTGGCCCAAGATGTTTCCTGATGTCTCACGCTTCACCAACCGTTGCTCTACATGTCGCAAAGCTAAGTCAAAAGCTCAATCCCATGGTCTTTACATGCCCCTTCCTATTCCTTATCAACCTTGGGAAGACATTAGCATGGATTTTGTACTTGGTTTGCCTAGAACTCAAAATGGGGATTCCGTCTTTGTCGTTGTGGACCGATTTTCTAAGATGGCACATTTCATTCCTTGCAACAAGATAGACGATGCTTCACATATTGCCAATCTCTTTTGTAGGGAAATCTTGCGACTTCATGGAGTACCAAAGACGATTGTCTCGAACCGCGACATCAAGTTCTTGAGTTACTTTTGGAAGACCCTATGCGCCAAGCTCGGAATCAAGCTATTGTTCTCTTCGGCATACCATCCTCAAACCAACGGCCAAACGGGGGTGACGAACCGTACACTCTCCACTCTACTTGGCGTGTTGATCAAGAAGAACATCAAGGAGTGGGAGGCGTGTCTACCCATCGCCGAGTATGCCTACAACCGTGCAAGACATTCCACGACTGGGAAGTCCCCTTTCGAGGTTGTCTACGGCTTCAACCCTTTGTCCCCATTGGACATTCTACCTCTTCCTCTACAAGAGCGAACCAACCTCGACGCAAGTGCCCGTGCAAGCTACATCAAGAAGATGCATGAAGATACAAGGCACACCATCGAGCGCCAAGTACAATGACTAGCGACCAAGCTCAACATCAACAAGCAACCCATGGTATTCAACATTGGTGATCTAGTGTGGCTACATCTTCGCAAGGACCGCTTCCCTAAGGAACGCAAGTCCAAGCTTCTACCTCGCGCCGATGGACCTTTCAAGGTTCTAGCACGATACAACGACAACACCTACAAGATCGACCTACCACGAGGCAAGTACAATGTGAGCGACATCTTCAACGTCAAGGACCTCACACCTTTCCATGGAGATACAACTTTTGATCCCAGGTCAGATCTCTCCCAAGGGGGGGAGATGATGCGGAACATCCCTCTCTCATCCCCATGGACGTGCCTACATCTCCCTCAACACCACTTGGACCCATGACAAGAGCCCGAGCTAAGGCTATCGAAGATAAGGTGAACTCGCTCCTCTCCGAACTCCCTCTTCCTACTCACGAGACATGGCTACTACCTCATTCGGAGACTCTATGTGTAATCAGGTACATGGAGGTGAGCCAAGGATCAACTACTTGCAAGAGCCAAGACGGCGAGGACCCCAAGCATGTTGAAGAAGAAGAAGAGATGCTGCTGAAGCTACAGGCATCGGACGACCGACCAAGCCCAGACGTCCGACGAGTCCCAGGCCACGGACGACCGACGCCCTCCGAACGTCCGACATCTGGGTACCCGAACCGAATATACGGATGACCGAGACCACCGGACGTCCGGCCGATGCACGCCCGAACCGAATCTAGGGACGATCGACGACTTCCGGACGTCTGGACCGGCACGAAGCTCCGGACGTCCGACGCGCCCACGACATAGCTGTTTCTACAGACGCCCGAGCCCGACCGGACGTCCGGACCGTCCCGAGCCTCCGGACGTCTGACGCCTTCCGGACGACCGGCACCTGAGTGACCGCACCCTCGGGCTGGAGCCCTTGTATCCCTTCACTTTGACTTCCATTTGCACTAAGACTATAAATAGGACGCCCCCACCTCCTGGTACGGGTAGCATAGGTTTAGCTCATATTTTGTGTGAGAGCCTTGCTCATCCACTTTGCTACTTCTCCTCGGAGCTCAGGACCTCTTCGGATAAGATCCCCCAAGCGGATTCAAGACCCCTTTCTAGGGAAGACCATCAAGACCTCTGTACGGAGAAGAACTGTTCCTTTGTATCCTTACTTGGTTGATTGTGGATCATTTGTCGCTCTATGTCGTCGGTGATCTAGCACTCGTGTGATTGATTCTATGTTGGTTTAGTGATTCTTTCTCTCGTTTTCCCCGTGTTTCCCCTTTGTGCTTCCGTGTGTTCTTCGTGTTTCCGCGTAGGATCCACTCCAAACGTGAAAGATCGTCCACATAGGGTTCCACCCTACATCACAAGGTCTATAGGAAGTCCACGTCGGGTACTTGTCAATTTCTTGGGATATGTCTTGTGTCTTCGTCCTCCAAGAAACAAAACTCAGTATCCTTATCCACCGCCGAAGCGGAATACATTTCCGCTGGTTCATGTTGTGCTCAATTACTTTGGATGACCCAAACTCTTAAAGATTATGGGATATATGTGAAACATGTTCCATTGCTTTGCGATAATGAAAGTGCTATTAAGATTGCTCACAATCCCGTGCAACATTCTCGAACTAAGCATATTGAGGTTCATCATCATTTCATTCATGATCATGTTGTTAAAAGTGACATTAACATTAAGCATGTTCGTACCAATAAGCAATTGGCGGATATATTCACCAAACCGCTTGATGAGAAAGTATTTTGCCGGTTGAGAGGTGAATTGAACATCATTGATGCTTCAAACTTGGAGTAGGAACTCCATTTGGATACATGCAAGGCATGAGCCTATGACTAATCCTTGATATTTCTCTTATGATGATAATCATGTATCATTGGATATATTTGCACCCTTGCATGTTATCTAACCCTTGTAGGTACTTCGATGAATCTAAATCTATGAGATTGCAACTCACTCACATCTTGAGCAATCTCAACATCACCAAGTATCTACAATATGGTGGTTGAAGACAAGGAAGCATGAAACCCTTCAAATATATCCTTTGACAAATTCCTGTATCAAATTTCATGATTGTCATTTTGGATACACAAGTGCTATTCCTTGCAAAACTAATTCATGTAGGTAGATGAAATCCAATTACAAGTGGTGCTCCCAATGAACTACATCAACCTTGAGCATCCCACACAAGTTCAACTACATGATTAAGATCAACACACCACCCAAGGTATGTTATTCCATCTTAGAGAAGCTTTACCCCAAGTCATGGGTCAAAGCAGCTCAACAAGATGTGAATACATCAAAATGCTTAAACGAAAAAGGGTAACCCCATTTTGAGCTTAAACGATGAGTATGACCTATGATCAAGTGTCTTCACTTGACTCCTAAGTCAATATATTCTAACATAGGTGACTTATTTCGCCGACCAAATCTAGATAAAATTCTCTAGTGTTTCTCCTTGTTATTGCATTTGTCTCTTGCATATTTGTTTCCCTCTTTAAAAAAATCATCTAGATTTATTTTCTTTTTATTTCTGTTTTGCATTCCCTGCATCCAATTCATTGCAAATCCTTTAGTTAATTCCCTGTAAATCCTTGTGAGATCTTATTTGCTTAGTGAGCTGAGGTGACAAGTGCTTTTTCTCTGTAATGAACTCATACACACCGGCTTGTCTCTTTCGGTCAAACTGAAATACCTCGGTGCCACCGAAGAAAACAACTCGGTGCTACCGATTTCAAATGCTGAGGAGACACTTTGTCATTTGCATCCTGCACATTTTTTAGCTCCACTCAATGATTCTTATCCTCTACCAGCACCTTATTTTTCCCTGCTACTTTGCTATGTGACTCAAGGACCAAACCTATTGACTCACACTCCAGAAAACCCTTCTTGGAAATTGATGTCAAAGGGGGAGAGAGAGCTCACATCAAAGTCTAATCATATCAAAAGGGGGAAAGAGAGATAAATAGTCACATCATAGAGAGACCCCAGATGCTTGGTATTCAAATAGGAGAGAAGTCACATGTCTTTAGAGGGGAAAGACATGTTCATGTTGTTTGTTTGTTTCCTTTGCTCTGATTTTCTATTCCTTATCTTCTCCCAGTATCCCATATAAGATTCAGGGGGAGCAAGACATCTAAGGGAAGGAAATCTTCAAATTCATTGCATATCTTTACCTTTGGAGACATGTCTACACTCAAATAGAGTACTTAGTACTCACTCTCTACATGTCATCCCAATCTTGGTACTCTTGTGGTTTGTTGCTCTTGCTCTATTTAGTAGATGTTTCTGTGTTGTCTAACCTTGTTTACTCGGGTTCATCTCTTCCAAAGCTAGCTCAAAACCACAAGGTAAGTATATGCATCACACTCATGTGCATGAGGATCTCTTACTGATGTACATATTGTTTGCAAGAAGGACTCATGAGAATGAATGTACATTTCCTATTCACACCATTTACTCTAATGCATATAGCCAAGATACATGTAACTCATTGCTTGCTCTGTCATGATTATGCACTCACATGATCTTATGTTCCATATTTACATGATTGCATACATATAGGGGAGCCTATGCATGTTAATGTCCTTCCAAAGCTTTACCTGCCTTTCTCTATATCTTTATCTAAAGCTTTGACGTATGTTGTCATCAATTACCAAAAAGGGGGAGATTGCAAGCACAAGTGCTCCCTGGGTGATTTTGGTAATTAATGTCAACATATCTCTTGTCGGACTAATACTTTTATCTAGTGTATTTCAGAAAAGTCCAACAGTGGAGTGGCATGGACAAGAGGATGTGGAACCCCTTCAAGATGCTAAGAACAAAGGATTAGCTCTAGCTCAAAGCTCAGGACTATATATTTTCTATTTTAGTGATCCAAGATCACATTGAGTCCATCGGAAAGCCAATACTATTGAAAGGGGATGAGGTGTTGCTTAATGGCTTGCTTGCTCAAAGTGCTTAGTGATATGCTCCAAGCCATCAACCACTTTCTCATATCCACATTTGTCCCAACCCAAAAGTCAAACTCGGCCCCATCGATTTGATCCATCCGGTGCCACCGAGTTCTTTTGACATAGCCACTGCCAGAAACCCTAATCAATTCGGTCTCACCGATGGGATCTCGGTCTCACCGAGATGGGCTTGCAAACTCTTTGTTGCCTATTGCAATAATTTTGGTCCCACCGAGAATATGCAATCGGTCCCACCGAGCTTGCTTGACCAACTCTCTGTTTCGCTTATTACCAAAATCGGTCCCACCGAGTTTGTGTAATCGGTCAAACCGAGATGCGATTTTACCCTAACCCTTGCACATCGGTCCCACTGAGTTGATCATATCGGTCCCACCGAAAAGCCTAACGGTCACATTATGAACTAAATCAGTCTGACCGAGCTTTCTGATTCTGTCCCATCGAGTTTGGTAAATTGTGTGTAACGGTTAGATTTTGTGTGGAGGCTATATATACCCCTCCACCCTCTCTTCATTCGTGAGGAGAGCCATCAGAACAAGCCTACAGTTCTAGCATTCATTTTCTGAGAGAGAACCACCTACTCATGTGTTGAGGCCAAGATATTCCAATCCTACCATATGAATCTTGATCTCTAGCCTTCCCCAAGTTGCTTTACACTCAAATCATCTTTCCACCAAATCCAATCATACGAGAGAGAGTTGAGTGTTGGGGAGACTATCATTTGAAGCACAAGAGCAAGGAGTTCATCAACAACACACCATCTATTACCTTTTGGAGAGTGGTGTCTCCTAGATTGGTTAGGTGTCACTTGGTAGCCTCCGTCAAGATTGTGGAGTTGAACCAAGGAGATTGTACGGGCAAGGAGATCGCCTACTTCGTGAAGATCTACCCTGGTGAGCAAGTCCTTCGTGGGCGATGGCCATGGTGGGATAGACAAGGTTGCTTCTTCATGGACCCTTCGTGGGTGGAGCCATCCATGGACTCGCGCAACCGTTACCCTTCGTGGGTTGAAGTCTCCATCAATGTGGATGTACGATAGCACCACCTATCGGAACCACGTGAAAAATCTCCGTGTCTCCAATTGCGTTTGCACACTCCAATCCCGTCGCTTTATTTTCTTGCAAGTTGCATGCTTTACTTTCCGCTGCTCATATACTCTTTGCATGCTTGCTTGATATGTATTGTGAATGTTTAAACTTGTGCTTAAACTCCACCTCAACTTGAAGAACTTAAATATTGCTACTTTTCTTGGTTGAGAGTCTACTCGCCCCCCCTCTAGACACCTCTTCTCGATCCTTTTAGCCTACAAGGGCCATGGGAAGCCAGCTGGCCATCACCTTGTCGTCTCCACCGGCTGCCCAAACTACTTCCTCGTACGCCTGGAGGAAACCAGCCGGATCCGCCACACTATCGCAGCGGGGCGGCATCTCCGGCCTGAACTTGGGTGTCCACTCCACCTGTCGCAAGGCAGGGATGAAAGCGCGGAGGCCCATGGCTCCCCCAGAGGTGCGCGACGGCCCAGTCGGCGAAGGAGCGCCTGCCATCGAGGCCGGTGGTGGGATGTGGTGGATGAAGTGGCGAATCTCCGACGCACCCCTACCTGGCGCGCCAAATGTCGGATTTTAGGTTTCGCAAACCCTTGAGAGATTCGAACTCTGTGGTGCATGCGGAGATCTCAACCTACCCTTGCGGTGTAAAACCCTACTCCTGCTTTGTGGTGGATTTTCCTTGAAGGGCTGAAGATGAACTAGTACAGTGGTTGAACAGCCTCAGGAGGTGAGGTTTTCTTGGGCTCAAGTGAGTTGGTGAGATGGTGAGGGTGGGATCGATCCGATGCCCCTCTATGGTGGTGGCTAGGTCCTATTTATAGGTGGCCTTGGTCCTCTTCCCAAATAAAGGCGGGAAGGGATCCCACAATGGCCAGATTCGAAGGGAGACAACAAGTACATCCTATCCTGACTAAAGTGGTCTTCACCTGCAAAAGCCTCTGGTCGTGACGCTGCGGTGGGCCCGGTGATGACCTCCGTCCTGCCGTCTTGGCGGTCTTGGTCTTGTTGCACTAGAATGGAAACCTTTGGTTGGTTCCTCGGGACTTCGCGCCTGCTGCTTGCCTCCTTTGCACCGAAGAGGAAACTGGTACACTACGCCCGCTGGCGCCCGCCTGGCCTTAGTCGTCATGGCTCACGTTAGCTGAGCCTCGTGAGGTGCACCTTGCATAGAAATCTCCGCTCCTTGGGAGCCAGCCTGCGGAGGCCGATCCCCTTGGAGGTCTTGGTGTCGTCCGCCTCGCGAGGGTCTTGAGTTGTTGATGCTGAAGTCGGGCCGTACCAGGTCGTCGATCAAGCCACGCAGTGGGCCGCGAGCAAGTAGGTCTGGGTACCCCCATTTCCAGAACACCGAAAAGTATCGTATGTAATGGCAACGCTATCACAAACGATTTAATGGGGAAAATTGTGTGTGATGTACCTACAAACGGAAACGTTTTCCTTGGAGCGACTGTGTGGGATGTATATACGAACAGAAATGTACTTCTTGGATTAACTTTGTGGGATGTACATATTAATGGAAACATATTCCTTGGATTAGTATGTGGAATGTACATACGAACGGAAACTTTTAGTGGGGACTGACTATGTGGGATGTACTTACGACCGAAAACGATTTCACCTGTATAATTGTATTTCTTTTAGCACTACTATATGTATATCCGTATTTGATCGCTCGCTGATCGCACACGACCTCATTTTGCTGAGCGTGTGTGCTAGGAGGGCATATCCCTGACGGTTTCTGGGTCATGTGGGAAGGACCACCCTATCGCAGTCACTTAAAAACCGTTTGTATAGCACCTCGCCATACCAGTGATGCCTGCATCAAGAATCGAGTATTCGGCTACATATACCTCCCTATATATGGTGAGCGTGCATACCAGGTTATGCAACTCACTCATACAAGGATAAAACTATGGTCAAGCGGATCTACCTAAGGAAGGTAAGGATCCAACAACCTCATGAGTCATGCCAGAGGAAGATAAGCAAAGATACATCTCATGTGGTGCAAAAATCGACAAGTTGGGAAGCAGACAACTATGGATCAACAGTCTTGATAATGGTTACCAAGGTCAAATTTCCCCGCAATGGACAAGGTGATATCATCCACTCTTGTCAACGTCTCTCAAAATTGGCCACAACAACTAGCTCTGTACAACTTCGTGCCCACATGTGCATGTCATATGTATGAGGAACCATAATAGGAACTAGAACAAGGAATGGTGCCAGAATACTGCACCAACAATATCTATGGTTGTAAGAAGGATCAAGGATATATGTGGCCAAGTTTTTTCTTCAAGGCATTCCGACAAATAAAATAATAACAATCAAGGAGTAAAACTGGCAACAAGAACATTCTTCCCTAATTGTCATGGTCTAGATACCCAGGTCAGCTTGAGACCATGATTCCATATGGATTAGCATGGACAAACGCTCAAAGGCCTACTCTATTTCATAAGGAACTCATGTCCAGCTACCCCACTTGTCCAACGGCACATGCTCAGGATTGTCAGTGTGGAATACCAAGTCTATTATGTCAGATTCAAGATTCCTTAGCCATCTCAGCAGTTTGACTTGAGTGGCCATGTTAAAGAATCTCATGGCCTATTACCCGCATATGGACATACCGACAGAATGAGCACGTGAGATGATGAACAACAAACTCAGAACATGTATTCTCACATGTTGAACTAAATGCAAGGTCAACATGTCATGAAAAATATCTTGCTGCCAGAACAACTGCTAGTCCCATCACAAGATGCTACTATTTGAGGTATGCTACAGCTATAAGACCATACCCCTTTACAATACTCACGATAGGAGACAGTCGAATCTTTGGATGTATCTCATGCTCGAGCCAAACAAACAAACCAAGATAAGTCAGCACCACCTACGGGCAGTCAGATCCCATCAGGAGAAGGACTATGATTCCGAACAGTGTTTTAACTCGGAAGATATGCATTCATTTGAGAAAATCGATGGAAGAAATTAAAAAGGTTCATGGTCACAGGAAATTTATGCTCAGATTCCTTGGATATTACCAGCAGATATGAACGAATAGATGACAACATAAGGATTCGACATATGAGGAAAGTCCTGTCAGAATTTTGGGAAAGGTGAAGCCAACCACCCCAGAGCAAGGTAATCCGATCATATGAAATTCAGGGGGGAACAACATATAAAGGAAAAGGATACATGAGTTGGAAAGTCATATTCATACTTGCTCCCTGAGCAACCAAACCTTGGGGACGAGATTTTCATAAGGGAGGAAGGTTTGTAACACCCCGATTTTTGTCCCTTTCTTTTTCTTTTGTTTTGGTTTGGCTTTTGTTCTGATTTTTCTTTCAGAGCAGTTCTATGGACGTGAAACCTGGGAGATCATCATTCTTTCCTCTCCCAAGTGGTTCATCATTCTCAAATATCTCCCAAGAACATGTCATTTCCATTCTAGCCCAACCCCAAATTCCTTTTCTTGGGAATATTCCTTTTTCTATTACAGGAATAATCTTGTTTGACTTCTGTTGTGAAGCAGCTTATATTTCTGCCTTTCCATTAATTCCCACAAAATTCTCATAAGTTCTTTGGATCATATCTTCTCTAGATATGTCAATACCCTTCCTTACCTAGTTCAAAAATAATTCAGGAATATTCATTTTCCTATTCTGTCATGAATGGCACTTTGTGAAGGAAGTGTTATTTATCTTTTCTTGTTTGCTCCCAAACTTCGCATTCTTTTATATCCAAATCATTGCCAAAAGACAAAATTTAGCTCCATTTGCCTAGTTAATCTTCCTCAAATAATTTTCAAAGTTTTCGTTCAGATAGAAGCTTTGTGAAGGAAGTACTAGCTAGGCTTATCCAAATGGGTTGAAATTTTACAAGATCCTTCATATGCCCATATCACCACACTCCACCAATTTTAGATACATACAACAATCTATGTGAGCACACCTTCAACCCTTTGTTTCTGGCAATATTTTCAGTTTGTCTAGCAACTATATTTTATATTGATTCATTATGGCTGGAAATTTACCCGAGCATGCTCCTACCTATATAACTTCCCTCTACCAAATTTGGGTCATTTAATCAAGCCAACCTCTCTCCATAATTTTCTCAAATTTCTGGACAAAGAAGACCTCTGCGAAGGAAGTACCATTTTGGCATGTCCAAATGGCATGAAATTTTTACATTATCTTCTTATGTCTATATCAATATTCTCTACCAAGTTTCAACCCAATCCAACACTCCATGTAAGTGCATTTTTTAATTTCATTTTCTGGACCAAATTGACAGTTGTGAAGCAACTATGTTAAATTTAGGTCCAAATCCTTCAAATTTCACAAGGTGGTAGTCCTTCCTACCCTAACCCTCTTTGACATCAGTTTATCTTATTACCACTCCCACTTCACCACAAATTCATACCCAAGTTTGCTACAACAAACTTTACCTGATTCATCCCATCCACCCAAAGCCCCTTTCTTAGAGCCATCACTTCAGAGAGGCCCCATTTTTGATAAACTACACGTCGGACATGGTCGGCCTTGCTTAGTCATCATGCACGCGTGATGCATGTTGTGACCGTGCTGCTGGCATGCATGTGCGCATGCTCTGCTCGCTATGGCTACGCTCTGCACGTCGGGTAGTGTCCGACTTCGTCTTCCCGGCTGCGCCCGCACGTCCCCTGGTGCCTTCCACCCTCCTTCTTCTCCCACGTAACCCCATGACTCATCTCCCCCGCCAGTAGCTCCATCACTGGCGCCAGTCGGCGTGCGCATGTGGGTGCACAGTGCAGCATGGGGGCCGACAGCCACCATGCTCTCCCCGTCTTCTTCCTCCGCGTCCCTAGCTCCACCCACTACTCCGGTGGACCTCCCCAACCCATCATTCGTTGCCTCAATAGCCCACGCATCCACGGCTCACCTAAAGCTCTGGCCACGCATCGAGGTTGGCATGTAGCCGATGACAGACGACCCTCGCTATATAAGCTCTCCCGGGCTTGTCTCTCTTCACCACTCGACTTTGCCCTCTCTCAATCGACACTCAGAACCACCCAACCGAGCCCTAGGGCTCATCTTGTTCCTCTTCGGCCAAGAGCCCGTCGCTCGGCCTCCACCTTGGACAGTGATAGAGGCAAAGGTGTCCCGTCTTTCGATGAGATGATGGATATCGCTTTGGTGGAAGTCGAATTTGACGATCCGACTACGAACATGCGAGGATGTCGCGCCTTAGCAATCGCTAAACCAACTCCGAGAGGTTATTGACCATGCCGGAGCACGATCAACCTGACCACGAGGGTCTGTTTCCTGCGAGCAAACGAAGAACAAGCAAGAAACTGAGATTGCAATCTGGATATTCCGAATATAAGATGAAATCTTTATTGATCAAGGTGGGGTTCTGTGACGCCTTTGTTTGGTCGTTGAACACAAACGAAGTACGCGAAGTTGCAGCTATGGCGAACTTTTAATCTAAACAAAACCCAAAGTCTAAACGATGACCTAAGGGCTGTATATATGGAGGAAGAGGGGGGAATTTCACGGCCCTTGGTGGAGGGGTCCGAAATCAACCCTATCTCTTGTTTCCCCACACATACGGACTCTAAAAATAACATATACTTATGTATTTTGAAATTACATGGGCCTGGCCCAATAATAAGGTGACGCAGCACCTAGAATAGCCTTGGGACGAAATTTATGAAGTGGCATCTTCTATATTTCGTCCAAGGCTTCATGCACCCATTATGGTGGCTTCAAAGTCCTGAAATCATCACTTGTAACTCTGTTCTTGTTCCCCTTGCGCATGCCATCATCTCCATGCTTGTTCTTGATCCAATGTTCATCCTTCTCCAAGCTAGGCCCTTCATTTGTAAGCAAAACAAATGTATCCAATTTAGGCAGCATCATATTCTCATGAACATTAGAATCATTACCAAGAAACGAAAGTACCTGGTAATTTAGTTGGCGTGTGCGAGATCTAGTAATTGGTCCAGTATGTATAGCAGCAGGGGCTGTGGGTGTAAAAATTGTATTGATGTCCTCATCATCATCCCCTTCTTGAAATGAAGTCGTCCTCGGCGGAAGTTCATCTTCCTCACCCAAATAAGGCTTCAAATCTACAATGTTAAAAGTGGGACTAACCCCAAAATCTGCAGGCAACTCAAGTTTATATGCATTATCATTTATTTTCCCCAACACCTTAATGGGACCATCAGCATGTGGCATTAGCTTTGATTTGCGCAAATCAGGAAATCTATCCTTACGCAAATGTAACGAAACAAGATCTCCAGGTGCGAACACAACATATGTTCTACCCTTATCTCCAGCAAGTTTATATTTAGCATTCATACACTCAATGTTTTCCTTAGTTAACTCATGCATTTTTAAAATCAATTCAGCATGTTGTTTAGCATCAAAATTAACCTTCTCCGAATATGGAAGAGGCAACAAATCAATAGGTGCACGAGGTAGGAAACCATACACAACTTCAAAAGGGCACATCTTAGTAGTAGAATGCAATGAACGATTATAAGCAAATTCAATATGAGGCAAGCATACCTCCCACATTTTCTTATTATTCTTCAAAACAGCCCTAAGCATAGTAGACAATGTTCTATTGACTACTTCAGTTTGTCCATCAGTTTTGGGGTGACAAGTAGTACTAAAAAGCAGTTTAGTCCTCAACTTAGCCCATAAACATCTCCAAAAGTGGCTAAGAAATTTAGTATCACGATCTGAAACAATAGTATTTGGCACACCATGCAAGCGAATAATTTCACGGAAGAACAAATCAGCAACATTAACAGCATCATCGCTTTTATGACATGGTATAAAGTGTGCCATTTTCGAGAATCTATCCACGACAACAAATATGCTATCCCTCCCCTTATTTGTTCAAGGTAAACCTAAAACAAAGTCCATAGATATATCCTCCCAAGGAACACTAGGTACAAGCAAAGGCATATATAAACCATGAGGATTGAGTCGTGACTTAGCTTTTTGACATGTAGTGCAGCGAGCAATAAAACGCTCAACATCCTGTCTCATCTTCGGCCAAAATAAATGTGTAGCAAGTACGTACTTCGTCTTCTTCACGCCAAAGTGTCCCATTAATCCTCCTCCATGCGCCTCCTACAACAACAAAAGACGATCAGAGCTAGCAGGAATGCATAGCTTGTTAGCACGAAACACAAATCCATCGTTAACGACGAACTTGTTCCACATTCTTCCTTCTTTACAATTCTGCATTACATCTTTAAAATCAGCATCATGCACATATTGATCTTTGATGGTCTCCAAACCAAATATTTTGAAGTCAAGTTGTGAAAGCATAGTATAGCGACGAGACAATGCATCAGCAATAACATTTTCTTTTCCCTTCTTGTGTTTAATGACATAAGGGAAAGTCTCAATGAATTCAACCCATTTAGCATGTCTACGATTTAGTTTAGCTTGACTTTTAATATGTTTCAAAGATTCATGATCAGAATGTATAACAAATTCTTTGGGCCATAAACAATGTCGCCATGTTTCTAAAGTCCGAACAAGAGCATATAATTCTTTATCATAAGTAGAATAATTCGGACTAGGACCACTCAATTTTTCAGAAAAATATGCAACATGTTTGCCATCTTGTAATAACACACCTCCTAATCCAATTCCACTAGCATCACATTCAAGCTCAAAAGTCTAATTAAAATCAGGAAGTTGGAGTAAAGGAGAATGTGTCAACTTATCTTTCAATACCGTGAAGGCTTCTTCCTATGTGGTACCCCAAAGAAAAGGCACATCTTTATTTGTAAGCTCATTGAGAGGTGCAGCAATGGTGCTGAAATCTCTCACAAAACACCTATAGAATCCAGTGAGGCCAAGAAAACTCCTCACTTGTGTGACCGTTTTGGGCTGTGGCCAACTCTCAATAGCATCAATCTTGTCTTTATCAACTTCAATTCCCTGTGGAGTAACAACATAGCCAAGAAAAGATACTCGGTCGATGCAAAAGGTGCACTTCCCAAGGTTACCAAACAAACATGCATCACGTAGAGCAATAAAAACAGCACGTAAATGTTCCAAATGTTCTTCCAAAGATCTACTATAAATCAATATGTCATCAAAGCAAACTACCACAAATCGTCCAATGAAAGCACGTAAAACTTCGTTCATTAATCTCATGAAAGTACTAGGTGCATTAGTTAACCCAAAAGGCATGACTAACCACTCATATAATCCAAACTTAGTTTGAAATGTTGTTTTCCGTTCATCTCCCAATTTCATATGAATTTGATGGTATCCACTAAGCAAATCAACTTTGGAGAATATTGTAGAGCCACTCAATTCATCAAGCATATCATCTAGCCTAGGAATAGGATGATGATAACGAATAGTAATATTATTAATGCCTCTACAATCAACACACATACGTGATGTACCATCCTTTTTCGACACTAGAATAATAGGAACAACACAAGGACTAAGGGATTCGCGTATATAACCTTTGTCGAGAAGCTCTTGTACTTGATGCATAATCTCCTTCGTCTCCTCTGGATTGGTACGGTATGGCGCACGGTTTGGCAGTGAAGCACCGGGAATTAAGTCAATCTGATGCTCAATCCCTCGAATAGGCGGTAATCCCGCTGGCACGTCTTGTGGAAAGACGTCAGCGAACTCCTGCAAAATGTTAGTGACAGCAGGAGGCGAAGAGGAAGGCACGTCCTCGAATGAACATAATGCCTCTTTGCACACAAAAGCATAGCAAACAGATTTGTTGAAATCTAGCTCATCAATATCAGATTTGGTGGCAAATAAACATGCACTTTTCAATTAAATTTCAGAAGCAACACTAGATGGTTTATTATTAGGCTTCATTTGTTGCTCAAATTCTGTTGCCACAATCTGATTTTCACTCTTATTCTTCTCCTGTTTTGCTTTATTAGCTCTATTAATATGATCTTTCAAAATAGAATCAGGAGTCATAGGAAGCAAAGTAATATTTTTATCCTTATGAACAAGAGTATACTGATTGTTTCTACCATGGTGTACAGAATTTTTATCAAATTGCCATGGTCGACCAAGTAATAAGGAACATGCTTGCATAGGTACCACATCACAATCAACATAATCAGCATATGTAGAGATACTAAAATGCACACGAACAGTACGTGTTACCTTAACCTTGCCGCTGTTGTTGAACCATTGGATGTAGTAAGGATGTGGATGTGGTCTTGTGGTGAGAGAAAGCTTCTCCACCATCTCCATGCTAGCCAAGTTGTTGCAGCTCCCTCCGTCTATGATGACGCGCACAGAACGTTCCTTCACAACTCCCTTGGTATGGAACAAATTGTGCCTCTGATTTTGCTCAACCTTTGTGACCTGCACACTCAAAACACGTTGAGCAACTAAACGTTCATACCTGACAGCATCTTCAGGAGCCATGTATTGCGTCTCATGATCAGAATCATCTCCACCATGTTCTTCACGTGTAATAAGAGCCAAAGTCTCCTCATCATAGTCACTAGCGGACTCATACCCACCATCCTCGTTAGCAATCATCACACGCTGAGATTTGCATTCTCTCGCATAATGACCTCTTCCCTTACAACGATGACAAATAATATCACTTGTGTGCCCTGTTGATGTCATGGAAGAAGAAGAACTCTGTGCAGACCCGGTAGGTGCGCTCTTGGCAGATAATGGTGGTTGTGCCTGTTTTCTTGTATCACGGCTGGAGGTGGCACCTGATGGAGGAGCTGGTGCAGTTGAAGTAGAAGATGCACGCGGTGTCCATGATGAAGTTCGGCCTGTAGAAAAGTTAGTTCGCACCAATGCTTGTTGATCCTGCACTTGACGTTCAACTTTACAAGCAAGATGGAATAAATGAGTGATATTAGTATACTCCTTATCGTCTAGAATAGTCTGAATCTCTCTATTTAATCCACCCAGAAAACGTGCAAGCATAGCTTCATTCTCCTCAACAATACCACATCTAATCATGCCAGTTTGTAATTCCTGATAATATTCTTCTACAGAATTTTTCCCTTGTCTTAAGCGCTGCAATTTTTGAAGCAATTCACGTTGATAATATGGTGGAACCCAATGAGTACGCATAGCAGTTTTCAAAGCAGCCCAAGTAGCTGGAATAGGATATAATCTACAATGTTCAGACCACCATACACATGCAAAACTAGTGAAAGCACAAACAGCAGCGGCAACCCGTCTCTCCTCGGGATATTGTAAACATGTAAATCGTTGTTTAGTTTCTAACTCCCAAGTAAGATATATATCAGGAACATATCTACCCTCAAATGGTGGAATATTCAATTTCAGTTTAGGAAGATGGGCATGATCTCGTACCTGAGGGAGAGCCCTACCATTGTGATTATTTGCATGTGGACGACCTGATGGTTGTGGTGCAGGTGGTTGCACGTAGTTCTGATTTTGATCAACCTCATCCTCGTAATCTCCCACATAATCATCCTCCTCTGCATCAGCAGCAGGAGCCACAGAAGTATCAACAGCAGCACCAACAGTTTGGCCAAACACAAGAGGAACACGGCTTGCTCGGCGGAGGTCTGTTTCACGACGTGGAGGTAGTCGTTGTTGTTGTTGTTGGAGAGGTGTGTTAGGTGCAGCGGGTGGTGGTGGTGGAAGACGCGCGAGCAATTCATTAAACTTCTTATCGAGCTTTGTTTCGAACGTCTTCTCCATGCCATCTATCTTCTCCATGGCCTCTTCAAATCTGTTTAGCACATCTTGCACCTGTCCACACATCATTTGCTGAAATTTATCATGCAAATCCTTATTCGTCATGTTCTCCCAGTCAGTCTCGTCGGCTTGTGATCCTGGCATGGTTAGCAGCAATAGAAACACACAAGAATATGATCCTACAGACTACTAACAAGAGGTGGTCGTGGGTGTCACAAATCTGTCAAGAAAATCTCAAATTCTTACCAGTTCTTACCTAGCAGCAGGCGGTGATCGGCAACCGTTGTAGTCAAAACTCTCAAAGCTTGGATAGAGCGATTACTAGGGAGAGTCAAATGCACAACGTAGATGTATGTGGAGCTGGGAAGGCTTATAATATGGTAGCAAAAAGGGTCAGCAATAATCAATTCAGAGATGCAAAGTTGAATAAACGCTCAATGACGGTAATGTGCTGGTCCTAGGCTAGACTGTGCTAGAGACGCGAGCCTAGAACACCAACAAAATCACGGCGCCGCACGTAAACAAGGGAGGAGCACACTCTGAATTTTTTTTCTCTTTTTTTTGCACCTTTTTTTTGAGTTTGGAACTATTTCTCTACTGCGGGTAGCACGGAAGTTGGGGAGTCCTGCTTTGTCACGACTCGGAGTATGGTGTGATCTGGAAATCCAAAACAGAGTAACAAAATACTGGACTCGGAATAGGACTGGTGGCGGAGATGAAATTGGTGGAACTCGGACTGGTGGCGGATATATGTTGCAGGTGGACTCGGATTGGCGTGATGGCGGCGGATATGTGGTGGCGTATATGGACTCGGATTGGCGGTGAATATGTGGTGGTGGTATATGGCAGCAGCGACGATGATGATGCAATGGTGATATATGGTAGCGACGACGTGACAACCTGTGAACAGAACTCAATAAAGACCAGCAACTTGACACGACGATGCAACCGCAAATTCAACAAAGCAAAACCCTAAAAAGATTATGCAAAGGCACAGATTGGTTCGGATATTATGAATTAACCCTAATTTTTTTGTGGATTTTTCATGGACTGTAGGTATGAAGAACAGACTCGATCTAAGCAAATACAGAAAAGATTATGCAAAGGCTCAGATTGTTTCAGATGGGATGAACTAACCCTAATTTCTTTTTGGCTTTTTCATGGACTATAGGTATGAAGAACAGACTCGATCTAAACTACGAAAAACTGTAAAATCTCACCGAGCAACCTGGAAATCTGATACCACTTGATAGATGCAAAGGTGTCCCGTCTTTCGATGAGATGATGGATATCGCTTTGGTGGAAGTCGACTTTGAAGATCCGACTACGAACGTGCGAGGACGTCGCGCCTTAGCAATCGCTAAACCAACTCCGAGAGGTTATTGACCATGCCGGAGCACGATCAACCTGACCACGAGGGTCTGTTTCCTGCAAGCAAACGAAGAACAAGCAAGAAACTGAGATTGCAATCTGGATATTGCGAATATAAGATGAAAGCTTTATTGATCAAGGTGGGGTTCTATGACGCCTTTGTCTGGTTGTTGAACACAAACGAAGTATGCGAAGTTGCAGCTATGGCGAACTTTTAATCTAAACAAAACCCAAAGTCTAAACGATGCCCTAAGGGTTGTATATATGGAGGAAGAGGGGGGAATTTCGTGGCCCTTGGTGGAGGGGTCCGAAATCAACCCTATCTCTTGTTTCCCCACACATACGGACTCTAAAAATAGCCTATACTTATGTATTTCGAAATTACATGGGCCTGGCCCTATAATAAGGTGACGCAGCACCTAGAATAGCCTCGGGATGAAATTTATGAAGTGGCATCTTGTATATTTCGTCCAAGGCTTCATGCACCCATTATGGTGGCTTCAAAGTCCTGAAATCATCACTTGTAACTCCGTTCTTGTTCCCCTTGCGCATGCCATCATCTCCATGCTTGTTCTTGCTCCAATGTTCATCCTTCTCCAAGCTAGGCCCTTCATTTGTAAGCAAAACAAATGTATCCAATTTAGGCGGCATCATATTCTCATGAACATTAGAATCATTACCAAGAAACGAAAGTACCTGGTAATTTAGTTGGCGTGCGCGAGCTCTAGTAATTGGTCCAGTATGTATAGCAGTAGGGGCTGTGGGTGTAACAATTGTACTGATGTCCTCATCAGACAGCCAGCTCCAGTGCCCCTTCGCCCAAGCCGGCACCACCTCCGAGCTCCTCTCAAACCCTTGGTCCTCCCCAGCCTCCCTCCCGAGACAATGGCCACCAGAATCACCAACTTCGGTGACGCCCGAAGCTTGCAGCCACCGGTGATGATGGTGGCGACGTCGTTCGGCCACCACTCGAGGAGCTGCTGGTACGGGAGTGCCCGCCGTCATCCTCCCAATCCACCCCCTTCATCGCCCAGCTCCGTCGTGGCCTTTACGTCGGCGAACGATCACCAGTGAGCCCTCCATCTCTCTGTTCTCCCTCTCTCTCTAAATCGAGCCAAAGGGCCCCACCTCTCAACCTCTCCCCTGTCCCCCAAAACGTTTCTAAGTGAAGGCATATTCTGCCTTTACACTTTTGACGTCACTCTGTGGAGGTTTTCCAGAAAATCAGTTTAAATCATTTTACTTCATTTTAAATCTTAGTTTGACCATCCATATCTCCTAAACTACAAGTCCAAATGAGCTGATTCTTTTTGCATTATTTTTTATTGAGCTCCTTTATTTTCTGTAGAGTTTGGCATTTTTCTCTTCTGTCTCGAATTTTATGATAGAAGAATATGCTTTATGTGTTATTTACAAATGCTTTCAAAATATGTTTTCAGAATGTTTGATGTGTTTATGTGAAGACCAGGAGCATTCCACCTCTCTATTGGAGCAAGGCAAGCCACACCCTCCATTTGCATGATTGCAATGCAATGCCATGGTTTATTTAATGAACTTGTTTAAAATTTGAATTAGATATATATGATTTATTCATGGCATTTCTTGGAGTTATGTATGATCTTGGATTTCTGGGACTAATGCTTTGCAGATTGAGGGTGACATGTTGCCATTGGATTACTAGGAATTTTAGTTATGTTTTCATTATGATTATATTGGATAGCATGCCTATTGAAGTATCATTAGATTTGATGCCATCTTCCTGTTTGGATCTGATCATTAGTCTATATATCTTGATATTGTCATTTGGATAGTAGCATCATTCTCTTTGGATTCATCGTGATATTAGCTAGCTTTGTAATTTATTATGATGTCATCATATCATCCTTTGGATGGATATGGTTATAACCATGATTACATGTTGATATATTATATTGGAGTACCAGTTATCGGCTATATCTTGGGGACAAACTCCGTCATTTCGTTGGTCAGGTGCCACCGAACCGAGCTCACTAGTGTAGCCACACTTTCCTAGAAGGGGAGGCCCTAATTCGATCCATTGTCATGCCTCTCGCTGGTGCCTCCAACTAGGGGAGGTTATGTGCGCGCGTTACCATGGCCCGCTAGGCGGCAATAACCTTGTGTGCCCGAGTTGTGTGTGCATGTGTGTCCCTGTTTAGGACCGTCTTTGTTTTGTTTTGCCACGACGGTGGCCAGCCACGAAGGTGGCAGATGTCCAGAGTGGGCATCCGGGGCCACCCATGACATAGCCCCAAAGGGGAGTTTGCCTAAGTGGTCGGGAGAGTGTCATGCAATAGATTGGTTTTGTCGGGATGTCGTTGGTCCATCCGAATGGGAGCACAAGGCCATGAATTCCGTGGTGTGGGTACATTATACTAACCTTTGCAGAGTGTATAATCTATCGATAGCCGCATCCTCGGTCATGGACATGGTTCGTACTAGGTCACACTGTTCGATCAGCACTCCTGATGACGGAATAACTTATGAGATGACCTTTATTGTTATGTGAGCAGTAACAATTTGGCAGGATGTCGGTGTTGATGTTGGGATGATCCCAAGGATGATCATTCAGCTTGTGATGTGATAACGCAGTGATCACGAGGAGGTATTGATGACAAGGTGATTGAGATGATATGTTGCTTGGCCAGATAGCCAAGAATGAGATGATTCATGTGACCTAGGATGATGGTTCAACATTACCATATCATGATTAAAATTTACTTCCACATCATAGTAGTCGTTAATAACTTAAACTATTGATGCTATGTTATTGTCTTGCCTTAATGCTTTTGGTTGTTGGGAGCTTGCAAGTACATTCAAAGTACTCACATGGCATGTCATGTTGGTCATCTTGATCGGAATTTCTCTCTTGCTGGTCATCTTGATTGGCGTTTCTTTTTGGTTTTCCGATCTAAGATCGGTTTGCGTGACCCACCGCCACCGTCGACACTCGTGCGCATCTACTCCGACACCGGCGCGACAACCCGACCTCCTCCCCGAACCGTCGGCCTCGCGCGATGCGGCAGCCCGTCCCAGTTGTTGATTATGCATTTGCCGCCCGTTGCTCTACATCGACCATCGTCGTCCTCATCTGATTAGGATCCTGCATCACCTTACCTCCACCCCGCTTGGCTGCATCTGTCTGCCAGCCTTGACGTCGCACTGCACATGATGTGTGGACCGGCTTCGTCGTGATGTGTAGCTTGCACCCTCTCGGGAGTGGGACGCGTGCACGCGCCGGCTGTTCGTGCATCCCTTGCATGTGGCCTCGGTGGCTTGGCCACCTCATCATTGACTGGCTACCTCTGACCTTGGGAGCGACCAGATTGATCACCTAGTTGTCGCTCTGCTCCATAAGCGCCACTCGACCGACCTAGCTAGTCGCTTATTCCCGCCACCGCAGGTCCTGTGAAGATCATCCCCGAGTTCAACGCGTCCCTCCACCGCTCGAGCAACGGGGCACCGCCCCGCTACCCCGTGGTTGACTTCCCATGGTTTCACCGACTCGCGTGTCACCACTTTGGGCCGTAGTGCCGGGACATGCGTTCCACGCCACTGTCCCGAGGCTGTCCCCGTGGTTGCACCGGCCCAGGATGCGCCGCTACGCCACCCCTTCGGGCCGTAGCGCCATGGCCCACGGTCCCCGCCATCGCCCTGAGGTATTCCCGTTGTCGCCCCAACCCACCTGCTGTCATTGTGTCACCCCTTCGGGTCGTGGCGTCGTGGCCCGCGGTCCGCTCCACAGTCCTTGTGCCTCAACTTCCCATGGTATGCACCATGCCACTTCCCTTGGCACGGGAACGCCACCGTCCGCACTGGTCTTCGTTACGTTGTCGGGTTCCTCACCTACTTCGAGCACCACTGCCGCGCTCTTAACCTAGCAGCCACCACCGCCGCCGCTACTCCTGTACCCGCCTCTCATCCACCCCCTTCGTCTTTGTCCAGCACCAGCTCGTCGCCAGCGTTGCCCGTCATCTTCTCTGATAACCGTTGGTGACATCGGCCCCATGCCGATTGACACCACAACCATCGTCGGCTCTCCTTCTCTGCTAGCCCTTCCGACTCCTCGTCATGGCGTACAGCTCATGCAGGTCACTCGTCTATGCATGCCCAGTGCTGGCAACACCGATGCGTGCCTTCGCCTATGACGTGTCCCCGGGCCTAGCAAGCCTGGTGCGGCGCTTCATCAACCTCATCTTCGTCCATCTACGCAAGCCCGGTGCTGGCAACACCAACGCGTGCCTTCGTCTATGCCGTGTCCCCGGGTTTGGCAAACCCAGCGCGACGCCTCGTCAATAACACCTTCTTTCCAGCGCACCACTACTTCGACACCATTGCACCCATGAATAACTATAGGATCAAAAGTATGTCTAGAGGGGGGTGATTAGAATACTTGGACAATTAAAAACCTAACCTTTTCCCAATTTTAATTCTTGGTTGATTTTAGCAACTTAGCACAAGTCAAGCAATCACAATACAATTCAAGCAAGCATGCAAAGAGTATATGAGCAGCGTAAAGTAAAGCATGCAACTTGCAAGAAAGTAAATGGGAGGAGTTTGGAGGGAGCAACTGCAATGTTGACACGGATATTTTTGGTGTGGTTCCGATAGGTGGTGCTATCATACATCCACGTTGATGGAGACTTCAACCCACGAAGGGTAACGGCTGCGGGAGTCCACGAAGGGCTCCACCCACGAAGGGTCGATGAAGAAGCAACCTTGTCTATCCCACCATGGCCATCGCCCACGAAGGACTTACCTCACTTGGGTAGATCTTCATGAAGTAGGCGATCTCCTTGCCCTTACAAACTCCTTGGTTCAACTCCACAATCTTGACGGAGGCTCCCAAGTGACACCTAACCAATCTAGGAGACACCACTCTCCAAAAGGTAATAGATGGTGTGTTGATGATGAACTCCTTGCTGTTGTGCTTCAAATGATAGTCTCCCCAACACTCAACTCTCTCTCTCTGACAGATTTGGCTATGGTGGAAAGATGATTTGAGTGGAAAGCAACTTGGGGAAGGCTAGAGATCAAGATTCTTGTCGTTGGAATGGAATGTCTTGGTCTCAAAACATGAGTAGGTGGTTCTCTCTTAGAAAATGAATGGTGGAAGTGTAGGTATGTTCTGATGGCTCTCTCCATGAATGAAGAATGGGTGGAGGGGTATACATAGCCTCCACACAAAATCTAACTGTTACACATAGATTCCCAAATTCGGTGAGACCGAATGGTAAAACTCGGTCAGACCGATCTAAGTCAAAATATGAACGTTAGGCTTTTCAGTGGGACCGATACGATCAACTCGGTGGGACCGATGCGCAAGGGTTAGGGCATAACGTAATCTCGGTGTGACTGATCACATGAACTCGGTGGGAGCGTTTTCATTAATAGGCACATAGAGAGTTGGTCAAGCAAACTCGGTGGGACCGATTCGCTCATTTCAGTGGGACTGAAACGTTACGAAAAGGAAATAGGGAGTTTGCATTGCAAACTCGATGGGATTGATTCGCTCATTTCGGTGGGACCGAAATGTTACGTAAAGGATACAGGGAGTTTGCAATCCCATCTCGGTGAGTGATACGTCTCCATCGTATCTACTTTTCCAAACACTTTTGCCCTTGTTTTGGACTCTAACTTGCACGATTTGAATGGAACTAACCCGGACTGACACTGTTTTCAGCAGAGTTGCCATGGTGTTATTTTTGTGCAGAAATAGAAGTTCTCGGAATGACCTGAAACTCCACGGAGAATATTTTTGGAATTAATAAAAAATACTAGCGAAAGAATCAAGGCCAGGGAGCCCACACCCTATCCACGAGGGTGGGGGCACACCCCCCTGCCCCGTGGGCCCCCTAGAGCTCCACCGACCTCAACTCCAGCTCTATATATTCATGTTCGGGGAGAAAAAAATCAGAGAGAAGGATTCATTGCGTTTTACGATACGGTGCTGCCGCCAAGCCCTAATCTCTCTCGGGAGGGCTGATCTGGAGTCCGTTCAGGGCTCCGGAGAGGGGATTCCGTTGTCGTCGTCATCATCAACCTTCCTCCATCACCAATTTCATGATATTCACTGCCGTGCGTGAGTAATTCCATCATAGGCTTGTTGGACGGTGATGGGTTGGATGAGATTTACCATGTAATCGAGTTAGTTTTGTTAGGGTTTGATCCCTAGTATCCACTATGTTCTAAGATTGATGTTGCTATGACTTTGCTATGCTTAATGCTTGTCACTAGGGCCCGAGTGCCATGATTTCAGGTCTGAACCTATTATGTTTTCATGAATATATGTGAGTTCCGAATCCTATGCTGCAAGTCAATAGTCACCCACTATGTGTTATGATCCGGCAACCCCGAAGTGACAACAATCGGGACCACTCTCGGTGATGACCGTAGTTTGAGGAGTTCATGTATTCACTAAGTGTTAATGCTTTGGTCCGGTACTCTATTAAAAGGAGGCCTTAATATCCCTTATTTTCTAATAGGACCCCGCCGCCACGGGAGGGTAGGACAAAAGATGGCATGAAAGTTCTTTTCCATAAGCACGTATGACTATATTCGGAATACATGCCTACATTACATTGATGAATTGGAGCTAGTTCTATGTCACCCTATGTTATAACTGTTGCATGAGGAATTGCATCCGACATAATTATCCATCACTGATCCAATGCCTACGAGCTTTTCACATATTGATCTTTGCTTAGTTACTTTACCGTTGCCACTGTTACAATTACTACAAAACTGCTACTGTTACTTTTGCTACCGTTACCGTTACTTCCATACTACTTTGCTACTAAATACTTTGCTACAGATATTAAGTTATCCAGGTGTGGTTGAATTGACAACTCAATAGCTAATACTTGAGAATATTCTTTGGCTCCCCTTGTGTCGAATAAATAGATTTGGGTTGAATACTCTACCCTCGAAAACTATTGCGATCCCCTATACTTGTGGGTTATCAAGACTATTTTCTGGCGCCGTTGCCGGGGAGCATAGCTCTATTATTTGAGTCACTTGGGATTTATATCTGCTGATCACTATGAGGAACTTGAAAGATGAGAAAACCAAGATTTTTCCCTCAACTACTAGGGGAGGTAGGGAACTGCCATCTAGCTCTGCACTTGATTCACCATCTGTTTTGAGTAAACTTGTGACACCTAAACCAGCTTCTGCTATTAATTCTGATATGTCGCATGTTATTGATGATGCCACTTCTGCTATGCATGATACTTATGATGAAACTACTTCTATGCTTGATACTACTGTGCCATTAGGTGAATTTCTTGATGAACAACTTGCTAGGGCTAGAGAGAATGAAATTATTGAAACTGATAATACTGATGAAAGTGATGATGAAGATTCTCCCCCTAGATATGAATTGCATGTTGTGCCAGAGGGTTATGTTATGGATGAAGAAAATACTAGAGATTTTCTTGCTTGCAATGATAGATCTGATCTTAAGAAATTATTAGCTAAGCTAAAGAAAAGTCTCTGAATGCTAGAATGAAATATGACCCTGCTTTTGCTACTTCACCTATCTTTGTTCCTGATAAGGATTATGATTTCTCTGTCGATCCTGAGATAATTACTTTGGTTGAATCTGACCCTTTTTATGGCTATGAATCTGAAACTGTTGTGGCACATCTTACTAAGTTAAATGATATAGCCACCCTATTCACTAATGAAGAGAAAATTCGTTACTACTATATCCTTAAGCTATTTCCATTCTCATTAAATGGTGATGCTAAAACATGGTTTAATTCTCTTGATCCTGGTTGTGCGCGTAGTCCCCAGGATATGATTTATTACTTGTCTACTAAATATTTCCCCGCTCATAAGAAACAAGCTGCTTTAAGAGAAATATATATTTTTCTGCAAATTGAAGAAGAGAGTCCCCCACAAGCTTGGGGGAGGCTTCTCCAATTACTTAATGCCTTGCCTGATCATCCTCTCAAGAAAAATGAAATATTTGATATCTTTTATAATGGACTAACCGATGCTTCCAGAGACCACCTGGATAGTTGTGCTGGTTGTGTTTTCAGTGAAAGAACTGTTGATCAAGTTGAATTGTTATTGAATAATATGTTGACTAATGAAAACAATTGGACACTTCCTGGACCAACTCCTAAGCCAACTCCGAAGAAAATGGTATTCTATTTCTCAGTCCTGAAGATATGCAAGAGGCAAAGAAATCTATGAAAGAAAAAGGTATTAAAGCTGAAGATGTTAAGAATTTACCTCCAGTTGAAGAAATACATGGTCTTGATAACCCGACACAGGTAGTAAAGGTAAATTCTCTCTATAGATATGATAAATTTGAAATCTCGTCTACTAAGTTTGCTAGCCAATTCTTGGATGAGTTTGATGACTTTATGGGTAAACAAGAAAACTTCAATGCTTATGTTGGTAGACAATTGAAACGTAATGCTTATATGATTGAACACTTGAGTGATTATATGTCTAGAGTTAAAGGTGAACTTAAACTCATTAGTAAACATGCTTCTATGGTTACCACTCAAGTAGAACAAGTGCTTAAAGCTCAAAATGATTTTCTCAATGAATTAAATAATAAGAAAAATTATAATGTTGTTAGAGTTATGACTAGAGGGGGTAAAATGACCAGGAACCTTTGTATCCTGAGGGCCACCCTAAGAGAATTGAGCAAGATTCTCAGAGAAATAATGTTGATGCACCTAGTCCTTCTAAGAAGAAGAAGAAAAATGATAGGACTTTGCATGCTTCTAGTGAACCTGTTGTTGACACACCTGAGAATCCCAATGATATTTCTATTTCTGATGCTAAAACACAATCTGGTGATGAACATGAACCTAGTGATAATGTTAATGATGATGTTCATGTTGATGCTCAACCTAGCAATAATAATGATGTAGAGGTTGAACCTGCTGTTGATCTTGATAACCCACAATCAAAGAATCAATGTTATGATAAGAGAGACTTCGTTGCTAGGAAGCACGGTAAAGAAAGAGAACCATGGGTTCAGAAACCCATGCCTTTTCCTCCTAAACCATCCAAGAAAAAGGATGATGAGGATTTTGAGCGCTTTGCTGAAATGATTAGACCTATCTTTTTGCGTATGCGTTTGACTGATATGCTTAAAATGAATCCTTATGCTAAGTACATGAAGATATTGTTACAAATAAAAGAAAGATACCGGAAGCTGAAATTTCCACCATGCTTGCTAATTATACTTTTAAGGGTGGAATACCAAAGAAACTAGGAGATCCAGGAGTACCAACTATACCATGCTCCATTAAAAGAAACTATGTTAAAACTGCTTTATGTGATCTTGGAGCCGGTGTTAGTGTTATGCCTCTCTCTTTATATCGTAGACTTGAATTGAATAAGTTGACACCTACTGAAATATCTTTGCAAATGGCCGATAAATCAACTGCTATACCTGTCGGTATTTGTGAGGATGTGCCTATTGTGGTTGCAAATGTTACTATTTTAACGGACTTTGTTATTCTTGATATTCCCGAGGATGATAGTATGTCAATTATCCTTGGTAGACTCTTTTTGAATACTGCAGGGGCTGTTATTGATTGCAACAAAGGCAATTTCACTTTTCATGTTAATGGTAATGAGCATATGGTACACTTTCCGAGGAAACAACCTCAAGTTTACAGTATCAATTCTATTGGAAAAATTCTATCGATTATTATTTGAGGTTTTGAATTTCCTCTTCCTACTGTCAATAAGAAATATGATATTATTATTATTGGGGATGTACATATCCCCGTTGAGGTAACCTAGTGTTATTTGAAATTTCTCCGGTTTCATGCGATTCGGAATGAGTTTGTTAACAAGACTTGATCAACCTTGTTAGTGGATTCCTTTTGATGAGCATGAGATGAATGAAGTTAGAAAGCACAACTCTCTGTACCCTCCTTTTACTTTCTGTTATTTAGATTAAATAAAGCAAAAACAGTATTTTCTGTCTGTTTTCTGAATTATCCTTGCAATAAAAAATACCCCGAAATTAAAAATTCTCCAAATGCCCTGAAAATGGAATATGATTTTTTCTAGAATATTTGAGAATGTATGGCACTAAGAACACACCAGAGGGGGCAAGCACCTGGCCACGAGGGTCCAGGGCGCGCCCCCTGCCTCGTGGGCCCCTGGTGGCCCCCCTCCACTTATTCCTGCACCCACACACTTCTTCTTCATTCCAAAAAAATCACCAACCAGCTCAAGCACGAGTTCTAGCTCATCTTGCTGCCATTTTCGATCTCCTTGCTCAAAGCTCCACTCACAAAACTGCTTTGGGGGATTGTTCTTTGGTATGTGACTCCTCCAATGGTCCAATTAGTTTTTGTTCTATTCATTGCAAATTTTTACTGCCTAGGTGACCCTGTTCTTGAGCTTGCATGTCAAATTTATTTGGTCCCAAGTAGTTCTAATGCATGATATAGTCTCTAGGCACTTGTGGGAGTAGTTACTATCAATTTTGTTGAGTTTGGTTCACTTTTATTTTGAGTTACTAAAAATTTCAGAAATTTTCAGAAAATGATGAAGAGATTTTTAGGGGCTCTTCGAGCCAAAGCTCGAAGGATAAGCAAAGTGAACAGGATAAAAAGCCAAAATTTAATCTCCCTCGCACCGTGGAGGTTCGGCCATGTGAATGGCCTTGTGATGAGTTCTTGAGAGCAGCCGGGATTCATGATGATTTTTATCATTTGGCTGAGAATGCAGGCCTCACCGACTTCCTCCACGACCAGCTTGATCAGTATCTCCTACTCACTAATACTTTCATGCAAAAAAATTACTTTCATGCTAGGAGATCACCACCTTCAGTGGAGTTTCATTTATATGATGAGGTTAAGGAGATGTCACTATATGATTTTTGTGGGGTTTGCAAGATGCCTTCGAGGGCAACATAGAGGAACCACATCGCATTGATGTGGATGGATTTATTGATATGATTGCTGTAGGAAAAATGAGGAAGGTTTCTGATGCAAGAATTACTAGCATACACTTCCCTATTCTACGTTACTTTGCAATATTTGCTAGTAGATGCTTAATTTGTCGTGGGAACTATGGAAACCTTAGTGCCCCCGATATTGTTATTTTGTGCCATGCTTTGTTTCGCGAAAACACTTTTAGTTTAGGCGCTATTATTGCTAAATGATTAAGTCTGAACTGTACAAAGGGCCCCATCTTTGGAGGCATCTTTGCTTCACGCCTTGCTAAACACTTTAGGATAACTATTAGGCATTATGAGAAAGAGGAAAAGTTGTTGCCCCCTATTTTTCTAGACTATAAGAGTATGGTAGCACATGAATTTATTGTTAAAAATAATGAGATGATGCTTAAGTATAATTTGAGATTTAATAAAACTCACAGTGAGACTATTATCTTGCCTGCACCCTCTTTGTTTGACATATTCTCAGGAACGTACCTCATCTTGCCGGAGGCCGTTTATGCATACCGGAGCCTGACACCAGCTCGAGAGCCTGAGCCGAAACCACCACTTGACTCTTATCGACAATCCTTTTATCAGTGGGATCCAGAGGAGATCGCCAACTAGTGGCACTCAGATGACACTTCTCAGTACACCGGAGAGAGTAGCTCTAATCCATGGGCATAGACCAACTTAGGCCAAAAGCCTAAGCTTGGGGGAGTACGTATTTCTCACTGACATTACATTCATGTTCACACACTCATTCCAGTTGTCGGTGCTCATACATTTTCATTGTACTATCCATGCTAGTTTATTTTCTTTTCTAGCCTTCTTCTTGTGTGTTTGAATAACCTTAAGAAAAATCCCAAAAAAATAGTTATAGCTTTTAGCTAGGTTACTTTCCATGTCTGTAGTAGTAATAACTAAAAGAAAACTCAAAAAGATTTCTCGTTCTTCTTTTGCTTATTGGTAGCTTTCCCGTGTAAATAGTTTTATTTCTCTTCTTTGGGGGTCGAGAGGAGAAGACCATGATGAAAATGTTGAGTGGCTCCCATATGCATTACTGTTGATTTAACCAAGAGCCCATATTACCTTGTATTCTCCCTTGAATTGATTGCTTGCAGACTCCAGCTTAGTCCAATGGACGTGCACTATTATTATTATACACACCGTTCGGTCGTGTGAGTGAAAGGCAATAATGATGATATATGATGAAATGATTGAGATGAGAGAAGCTGGTATGAACTCGACCTATCTTGTTTTTGTAAATATGATTAGTTCATCATTCCTGATTCAGCCTATTATGAATAAACATGTTTGCAATGACAATTAGGGATTATAGTTGCTTATACCATGCTTAATTAGCTAGGAGTTTATAATGGTTTACCTTGCGTGCCAACATGCTATTAAAATGGTTGTGATGTGGTATGATAGGGTGGTATCCTCCTTTGAACGATTCGAGTGACTTGACTTGGCACATGTTCACACATGTAGTTGAAACAAAATCAACATAGCCGACACGATATTTATGTTCGTGGTGGATTATATCCTACTCATGCTTGCACTCAGTGTTGATTAATTTTAATGCATGTTCGTGACTGTTGTCGCTCTCTAGTTGGTCGCTTCCCAGTCTCTTTCTAGCCTTCACTTGTACTAAGCGGGAATACTGCTTGTGCATCCAAAATCCATAAACCCCAAATATATACCATAGAGTCCACCATACCTTCCTATATGCGGTATCTACCTGTCATTCCAAGTAAATTTGTATGTGCCAAACTCTAAACCTTCAAATGAAATTCTGTTTTGTATGCTCGAACAGCTCATGTATCAACTAGGGTTGTCTGTATCTTCCATGCTAGGCATGTTATTCTCAAGAGGAGTGGACTCTGCTCCTCACTCATGAGAAAATGGCCAGTAATCGGGATGCCCAGTCCCATGCTCAAATCAAATCAAAATAATTGCAAACAAAACTCCCCTAGGATTGTTGTTAGCTGGAGGCACCCGTTGTTTCAGGCAAGCCATGGATTGATGATTGTTGGTGGTGGGGGAGTATAAACTTTACCATTCTGAACCGCCTATAATGTGTGTAGCATCGAAGATATCGAGATATATTGGTTGTTATGTTGACAATGAATGTATGCCGCTCAAAATATTATTTATCTCTATTTCAAAAATCGAGCTCTCGCACCTCTACAAATCCCTGCTTCCCTCTGCGAAGGGTCTATCTATTTACTTTTATGTTGAGTCATCATCCTCTTATTAAAAAGCACCAGTTGGAGAGCACCGCTGTCATTTGCATGCATTACTATTAATTTATATTGAGTATGACTATGACTGGATCTCTTTTACCATGAATTACAATGTCTAGTCAGTCCTTGATCTTAAGAGGTGCTCTGCATTTATGTTTTGCGGTCTTAGAAAGGGCTAGCGAGATACCATCTTGTTATATCATATTATGATTATTTTGAGAAAGTGTTGTCATCTGAGATTTATTATTATTGCTCGCTAGTTGATTATGCCATTCATATGAGTAAACATGAGACCTAAGTGTTATTGTGAATATGGTTAGTTCATAATCCTTGCTGAAAACTTGAATGCTGGCTTTACATATTTACAACAACAAGAGCAAACAGAGTTTGTAAAAGTTTTTCTTTATCACTTTCAGTTTATCAACTGAATTGCTTGAGGACAAACAAAGGTTTAAGCTTGGGGGAGTTGATACATCTCCATCGTATCTACTTTTCCAAACACTTTTGCCCTTGTTTTGGACTCTAACTTGCATGATTTAAATGGAACTAACCCGAACTGACGTTGTTTTCAGCAGAATTGCCATGGTGTTATTTTTGTGCACAAATAAAAGTTCTCGGAATGACCTGAAACTCCACAGAGAATATTTTCGCAATTAATAAAAAATATTGGTGAAAGAATCAAGGCCAGGGGGCCCACACCTTGTCCATGAGGGTGGGGGCGCGCCTACCCCCTGGGTGCGCCCCCTGCCTCGTCGGCCCCCTGGAGTTCCACCGACCTCAACTCCTACTCTATATATTCACGTTCGGGGAGAAAAAAATCAGAGAGAAGGATTCATCGCGTTTTACGAAACGGAGCCGCCGCCAAGCCCTAATCTCTCTCAAGAGGGCTGATCTGGAGTCCGTTCGGGGTTCCGGAGAGGGGAATCCGTCGCCGTCGTCATCATCAACCTTCCTCCATCACCAATTTCATGATGCTCTCCATCGTGCGTGAGTAATTCCATCGTGGGCTTGCTGGATGGTGATGGGTTGGATGAGATTTCCATGTAATCGAGCTTGTTTTGTTAGGGTTTGATCCCTAGTATCCACTATGTTCTAAGATTGATGTTGCTATGGCTTTGCTATGCTTAATGCTTGTCACTAGGGCCCGAGTGCCATGATTTCAGATCTGAACCTATTATGTTTTCATGAATATATGTGAGTTATTGATCCTATCTTGCAAGTCAATAGTCACCTACTATGTGTTATGATCCGGCAACCCCGAAGTGACAACAATCGGGACCACTCTCGGTGATGACCGTAGTTTGAGGAGTTCATGTATTCACTAAGTGTTAATACTTTGGTCCGGTACTCTATTAAAAGGAGGCCTTAATATCCCTTAGTTTCCAATAGAACCCCGCTGCCACGGGAGGGTAGGACAAAAGATGTCATGCAAGTTCTTTTCCATAAGCACGTATGACTATATTCGGAATACATGCCTACATTATATTGATGAACTGGAGCTAGTTCTGTGTCACCCTATGTTATAACTGTTGCATGAGGAATCGCATCCGACATAATTATCCATCACCGATCCAATGCCTACGAGATTTTCACATATTGATCTTTGCTTAGTTACTTTACCGTTGCCACTGTTACAATCACTACAAAACTGCTACTATTACTTTTGCTACCGTTACGGTTACTTCCATACTACGTTGCTTCTAAATACTTTGCTGCAGATATTAAGTTATCCAGGTGTGGTTGAATTGACAACTCAACTGCTAATACTTGAGAATATTCTTTGGCTCCCCTTGTGTCGAATCAATAAATTTGGGTTCAATACTCTACCCTCGAAAACTGTTGCGATCTCCTATACTTGTGGGTTATCAGTGAGACCGAGATCCCTATCAGTGAAACCGAAGTGACTAGGGTTTGTGGCAGTTCTATGTCAAATGAAGTCGATGGCGCCGGATATATCAAATCGGTCGGGCCGAGTTTAACTTTTAGGTTTAGGACATATGTGGAAATGAGAAAGTGGTTGATGGTTTTGGAGCATATCACTAAGCATTTTGAGCAAGTGGGCCATTAAGCAACACCTCATGCCCTTTTAATAGTATTGGATTTCCTATGGACTCAATGTGATCTTGGATCACTAAAAAGAAAATGTAGAGTCTTGAGCTTGTTGCCAATATGTGTCCTTAGCATTTTGAGGGGTCCACATCTCTAGTCCCTGCCATGCCAATCATTGAACTCTCTCAAATGATCATCTTGAAAGAGCATTAGTTCATTGAGCTATATGTTGTTAAGAATTACCAAAACCACCCAGAGATTAGTTACACTTTCAATCTCCCCCCTTTTTGGTAATTGATGACAACATATAGATCAAATCTTAGATAAAAGATAATAAGAATGAAAAACATCGTCGCTTTGAGAAGTATGTGATAAGTAAGAGCTCCCCCTAAATTTGTGCATTATTTAAGATTTGCTTTTGAATGCAAATGTACAACCAAATTAGGATCATGGGTTACTCTTCCATGTCACATACATCTTGGTGGAGCACTCAAAATGATAAACAATAGGAACAAGCACTCATCACCAAGGCAAAGTAAATGATCATACATTAAAGATAGAGAATATCATCATCCAAGCACAGGCATTAAGCATGATATGATCAAACACATGATCATACAAAGTATCTCACACACATAAACATAAAGTATCAACCAAGCAAACAAAAAAATAAGTAGCAAAAGAAGCAAAGCTCTCTCTCCCTCGAAGCCTATGATCTATACACTTTCTCCCCTTTGGCAACAAGTTACCAAAAAGCTTGAAAATGCATAGTGCTATTGATGAGGACATCAATAACATTGTTACACCCACAGCCCCTGCTGCTATACATACTGGACCAATTACTAGAGCTCGCGCACGCCAACTAAATTACCAGGTACTTTCGTTTCTTGGTAATGATTCTAATGTTCATGAGAATATGATGCTGCCTAAATTGGATACATTTGTTTTGCTTACAAATGAAGGGCCTAGCTTGGAGAAGGATGAACATTGGAGCAAGAACAAGCATGGAGATGATGGCATGCGTAAGGGGAACAAGAACGGAGTTACAAGTGATTATTTCAGGTCTTTGAAGCCACCATAACGAGTGCATGAAGCCTTGGACGAAATATACAAGATGTCACTTCATAAATTTCGTCCAGAGGCTATTATAGGTGCTGCGTCACCTTTTTATTGGGCCAGGCCCATGTAATTTCGAAATACATAAGTATAGGCTATTTTTAGAGTCCGTATGTGTGGGGAAACAAGAGATAGGGTTGATTTCGGACCCCTCCACCAAGGGCCACGAAATTCCCCCTCTCTTCCTCCATATATACAGCCCTTAGGGCATCGTTTAGACTTTGGGTTTTGTTTAGATTAAAGTTCGCCATAGCTGTAACTTCGCGTACTTCATTTGTGTTCAATGACCAGACAAAGGCGTCACAGAACCCCACCTTGATCAATAAAGCTTTCATCTTATATTCGCAATATCTAGATTGCAATCTCAGTTTCTTGCTTGTTCTTCGTTTGCTCGCAGGAAACAGGCCCTCGTGGTCAGGTTGATCATGCTCCGGCATGGTCAATAACCTCTCGGAGTTGGTTTAGCGATTGCTAAGGCGCGATGTCCTCACACGTTCGTAGTCGGATCGTTAAAGTCTACTTCCACCAAAGCGATATCCATCATCTCATCGAAAGACGGGACACCTTTGCCTCTATCAGCTATGCGGCTCTCTAGGCTTGATCTTCAGGAGGTGGTATTGAGAGGATTCCAAGGATGAAAGCATTTGTTGAAGTTGATGGAACTGGTGGAGTTGCCAATGGAGGGGCAACTGGAGCTGTGGTTGCAGGTGCTGATGATGTAGTTCTAGTGTCTGGCACTGGCACTGCTGCAGATCTCTATGCCCTAGGCACTCTCTGAAATACTTCAGTAGTTGCTTTCCCCTTCCTCTCTTTTGCTTCTTCTTGGATCTGCTCAACTTCTGTTTGTATCTCTATCACCTTCAAGTCAAGATCATAGAATTTTGTTTCAATGATCCTCTCCAAGCTCTCTTAGTTCTGAGTCAGGGTGGCCAAACCTTTCTCAATCCTCGAGGTAGCTTGAATCAGATATCCAAGTTGGTCTTGCTTTGACTTTTGGAACACTTGTGAAGCCTCTTCAGCACTTGGCATCTTTGCTGCCTTCTCAGCTTGTGCTTTCTGCCTATTCTCCTGAGCTTCCACAGATTTGGGGTCTTCTGCATTCATGACAACAGTGTTGTCCTCAAAATCAGGCCTCAAGAGTGAATTCCATTGTCTCTTGTGTTGATGCCCTGGCCTTTGACATTGGCACTCTCTTGGCAGGTGCTTTCTTGTGCTGACCTGGCTTGGTGGAAGCAACAAAAACATACTCTTTCTTGAGCACCTTCTTCATTGAAGTCACTTCCTCAACTTCAAAGTCTTCATCCTCTGAATTTGAAGTGTTCTTCTTCCTCTACCTAGTTTGTGCCTTAAGCAGGTTGCTTGGTGTGCTCCTGCTACCCTCATCAAAGCTGCCAGAGGTACTAGTGCCCTCACTTAGATCCATCTGCTCCTCAGACTTGTTCTGGCTGTAACTCTAATCACACATTCTGACACTGCAATTGAGAGCTGACCCTCTGAATAGTTGTAGATGAGATAGAGTGGATAAGCATCACAAAGTGCAGCATTTTTGCAAAAAGAATGAGTCAAAAACTTAGTTTTAGTTTTCCACGGAAAGCATTTCGGAGCTACCGAATTGTTAAACTCGGTGACATCAAAGCAACTTTGGAGTCTAAACTAGTGGAATCGGTCAGACCGAGACACAATTCGGTGACTTCGAGTTTCCTAGGGTTTCACAACGTCCTGAACTCATTCACACCGATTTGCAATTTTCGGTCAGACCGAAAATCACATGTGCAATGGCCTAAGCCAAATCAGTGAGACCAATTTCTACAATTTGGTCGGTCCGAGATGAGTTCGGCGGAAAGCTAACCCTAATATTTTCAAATCAAAACTAATCTAATGGAGGTTTTCTGTGGATAGATTGATCTCATACTTGGTAAGAAACATGGTATTGTCTTTGTGCTAAGACTCAGAGGTAAAAGAATGCACAAATTGTCGCACTCATACCCTTACTTGGCGATGAGCTCGCTACGGCGGCAACAGAGGTGATGATTTCCGTTAATGGTGGCGGAGACCAGCGGTGGGAAGTCGCTGGCGACGAGAGGACAATCTGGACACCCGAGGCGGCAGAGCAGGACACGCGCGGGCGAAGAGGTTTTGGAGAAATTTCCAAAATTTGACTCATCGGTGTATATATCCTGTCCCTGTCAGTGTGACCGAGTGGCAACTCGGTGGCGCTGATATGTAGAATTGCAAGCGGTTACTGCAACTCGGTGTGACCGAAAAGTTCTAATCGATTGCACCGAGATTAAGAACTAGATTAACTCAGTGAACTCTGTATGACCGAAATGGATGAATCGGTCAGACTGAAATGCACAGAGAGGTTTTGGAAGTTTAAGTCTATGATGAATCGGTGACTTCCAGTGCTCCTCACCTAGAGGGTTCGAATTTGACTTGTTCAAACTTTGTGATGTATCATGAATAGAATTTGAGACGAGAAAAGCATAGATAGCTAGAGGAAGTTCTTAGGCATTCTTGTCCATCCATTTGGCAAAAGAAGAAGAGCTAAACAATCAAAGCAACAAATGGATGTCCTCGAATGATAAAAGTATGCAATCAACATGCTCACACAATAAAATGTCAGATGAAATATGTGGCAAAGCATGCACAAACACTCTAGCATCTACTCCCTCGGTTCGGTAATAGATGACCCGGTGGCACTTTTTGTGAAACGGTCCTTCTCATTTCTCCGACCAATCCCGTGGTCCTCGCTCAGTCACTCACCGTCTTCTCACACCCCCCCCCACACACACACACAGCTCCGTCGTCCATCGTCTCGGCTCTCCGGCACCGCCCCACGCCGCCTTCCTCCCTCCCCCACCCCATGCCGCCTTCCTCCCCCAAACCACCCTGCCATGCCATCACCTCATCCCCCTCCTCGTTCCCCACCATCTCAAGGTTCGATTTTTGCTGGGCGCCGGTGGTTGAGCTGTAGGCAGATCTGCGGGCGGTGGCCTGGAGCGGCAGTACGTGAGGAGAGGAGCGTCTGGTGTCTCCCTCGACGTCGCAGAGCAAGGATTCACCGCCGGCCCGGTGGTGCTCCTCCACGGATTCCACCAGATTGACCACAGACGCGCCACCAGATTCCACCAGACGCGCCGCCGCCGATGCCTCTCAACCGCCGGAGACGGCGCTCCCCGCGACGGATGGCCCCGGAGACAAGGAGGGGAGGAGGAGGAGGAGAAATGTCGCATCTGCTGCTTCCCGGCCGAGGCGGACCGACCCCTGCGCCTGCCGCGGCAGCATCAGGTTCGTCCATGACGACTGCCAGCTCCGGTGGCTCGCCACCCGCCAGCGACCCTGCTGTGAGGTATCGCCTCCAGTCATCTCCCCTCGCCCGCTTTGAATGGTTGCCAAGTTCATGTTGTTGCCAAGTTCAGTCCCGTGTGCCACTAGAGTTTCAGTCCCTAGAGTTTCAGTCCCGTTTTGACATGATTCCTCACCAAAAATGTCCCCTTTTGCAATGTGATATATGATCCCCTTCATCATGTTGTTGTGTGCCTGTGACCCACCCTTTGCACAACTAATTCAACCCCAACTACTGAGAGATGTCTTCTGATTCCTTGTGCTAACCCTTGTCAGTTTTCATTGCCATTGCCATGATTCCTCACTAAAACTATCTATGGATGGCTATTACTATAGCTTTAGCTTTTGGAATAAACTAACAGGTTAACCGTATCATGCATAGAGGATCGATGTACAGGCCATCTAGACAGTGTGTTTTAACAAGGAGAAGTTAAATTAGAAAAAGAAGTAGGTACACTAACACTGGTAAAGAAATTACCATGATCTTAACAGCACTAGGACTGGCATCTTAAGGCAATTCTTCCTACGATCGGCCATGAAATTCCATGATCTTAACACAGAGTCATCTATCTTTGTTTCTACAGTAGCCATGAAACTAAGGCTGGCTTGTTGGTTTGTTTTGAATTGAGAAATCAAATTCTAGGAGGAAATCGAGAGTTTCAAGACCCTTTGTTTTGCTGAGTTTACATCTAAGCACGTTTCTAAATTCTGATACAAACTTGTTGCATTGAAAGAAGATGACAGGACAATGTTATCACATTTATCTTTCACGAGTGACAAATTCTTGCTCTCGAGAAATCCTGGTATCATCCATGATTGACAAAATTGGCCATCACATTTGTCCAAGTACAACAGGCAGAAACTATGCATACTGTACTCTTTGCAGGCATTAATCAAACAGTGTCGAGTGTAGCCTGTTTAGAGCTCTACTCATTTTTCTATAAAGTTTGACTTTAATATTCCAGCCACTTGAGTCAAAGGGCTTTGAAATGTACTGCCAGTCATCCTAAGTACATGGTTGTTGAGCAAGTAACTGAACCGGTGCATGATTCAGAAGTCGTTAGGGTACTTTGTCAGGCTTAAACCCTAGAGAAATCAATTCCTTTCTTCTTAAGATCTTCAGTAGCGGGTCAGATCTGACCCAAGAGCTGCAACTTTACAGTCAGTGTTAGTGTTCTAGTCAGACTAAACACCATAGTTCAGGGCTCAGGACAGTTTTTTTTCCTTTTCTAATTTAACTTCTCCTTGCCTTAGTTTCCTACAATATTCCCTACTTTCTGAACAGTTAATTTCAAGTGTGTTCATTTCCAAGAAAGCTATCCCCTGCTCTCTTTACAACAAGTGTATGAATTTCAAGGTTGATGTTTTGGAGTATTATGTCCAATAATCAGTGTAGATTAACAGCGAGTTGTGCAGAATGACTAAATCAACTTATAAAACAATCTAAATGTTGTTTAGCTTGAATTGTCACTTTCATAATGTCATGCATCTTACCACTGATGTGTTTCTAGAAGAAACAATTATTACTCCTAATTCATGCTCACAGAACCACTTCATGCTCACACAATCATATAAGTTGAACCACATAGTTATTGACACAGAGATTGCCATGTTGCTAATAAAAAATTGCATCATCCTTTCCTTTCACATACAGTAATAAGATCTGTTGGAGTTTACACACAATCTATGCTCTTATCCTGTGCTCGTATCCTATGCTCTTCCCGGTCATCAACAATGGAAATGATTGTGTGAAATTTAACACATTACTGGCCTGCCAATTGCTTCCATTATCCTGCTGAACACAACCTTTGCAAGGACGCACGAAATTGCTCCTTTCCCTTTTCCTGCTTCTTTTCCTTTCTTTGCTTGGAGGGTGCTGCTGCTCTTCTTTCTCTTTCTCTGCTTCGAAGGTGGTGCCGCTTGGAGGGTACTGCTGCTTGGAGGATGTTGCTGGTCTTCTTTCCCTTTCTCTGCTTGGAGGGTACTGCTGCTTGGAGGATGTTGCTGGTCTTCTTTCCATTTCTCTGCTTCTTTCCCTTTCTTTGCTTGGAGGGTGTTGCTGCTCTTCTTTCTCTTTCTCTGCTTCGAAGGTGGTGTTGCTGCTGCTGCTACTTGTAGGGTACTGTTGCTTGGAGGATGTTGTTGGTCTTCTTTCCCTTTCTCGGCTTGGAGGGTGATGCCACTCCTGATGCGGAGCATCCCTTGCTCATCCCAATGGACGTGCCTACATCTCCCTCAACACCACTTGGACCCATGACACGAGCCCGAGCTAAGGCTATCGAAGATAAGGTGAACTCGCTCCTCTCCGAACTCCCTCTTCCTAATCACGAGACATGGCTACTACCTCATTCGGAGACTCTATGTGTAATTAGGTACATGGAGGTGAGCCAAGGATCAACTACTTGCAAGAGCCAAGACGGCGAGGACCCCAAGCATGTTGAAGAAGAAGAAGAGATGTTGCTGAAGCTACAGGCATCGGACGTCCGACCAAGCCCGGACGTCCGACGACTCCCAGGCCACGGACGACCGACGCCCTCCGGACGTCCGGCAGCTGGGCACCCGAACCGAAACTACGGACGACCGAAACCACCGGACATCCGACCGATGCACATCCGAACCGAATCTATGGACGACCGACGACTTTCGGACGTCCGGACCGTCACGAAGCTCCGGACAACCGACCCCCTCCGGATGTCCGACGCGCCCACAACAGAGCTGATTCTACGGACGCCCGAGCCCGACCGGACGTCCGGACCGTCCCGAGCCTCCGGACGTCCGACGCCTTCCGGACGTCCGGCACCTGAGTGACCGCACCTGCGGGCTGGAGCCCTTGTACCCCTTCACTTTGACTTCCATTTGCACTAAGACTATAAATAGGACGCCCCCACCTCCTATTGCGGGTAGCATAGGTTTAGCTCATATTTTGTGTGAGAGCCTTGCTCATCCACTTGGCTACTTCTCCTCAGAACTCAGGACCTCTTCGGAGAAGATCCCCCAAGCGGATTCAAGACCCCTTTCTAGGGAAGACCATCAAGACCTCCGTACGGAGAAGAACTGTTCCTTTGTATCCTTACCTTGGTTAATTGTGGATCATATGTCACTCTATGTTGTCGATGATCTAGCACTCGTGTGATTGATTCTATGTCGGTCTAGTGATTCTCTCTCTCGTTTTCCCCGTGTTTCCCCTTTGTGCTTCCGCGTGTTCTTCGTGATTCCCTGTAGGATCCACTCCAAACGTGAAAGATCGGCCCCATATGGATCCACCCTACATCATCTTGGTATCATGAGCCACGTTGATCACGTTTTGGAGCCCCTACCCCGTGTTTTCTAGCTTGATTTTGATGTTTTTGTCCTAAATCCGAAAATTCCCCACCAAAAATAGCCCCAAAGTTTTTTTGTGATTTGATTGTGAGTTGAGATTTTGTTGGATTTGGTCCATGGATTTGTGTTGCTGCGTGTGGATCTAGCTTTCCCCACCCTCCCCACCCTTTTCCATCCACCAAATCACTCAATTTCGACCTCACCACCTTCTTCTTCCCCGAATTCTCGTAGTTCATCTTCCCGAGCCCAATTTTCACACAGACTCCGGACGTCCGACGACGAATGGACGACCGTAAAACCCCGGACGTCCGTAAAACCCTGACAAAACTGAACTTTGTTAGTAAGCCACCACCACAACCCCACATTCCACCACATCTTCCAAACCAACATTCACCAATATCTTCCACGATACCTCCTATGACGATTTTGACACATTTTGGTCCTTGAAATTTTGAGTTGTGGCTCTCGTATCCTTTTGTGTTTCGGCTATCTAGGTGCAGTTCGACTTCATCATCACCACGGCTCAACTTCGCAAGGGTCTCATCATCGCCAAGGACGGTAACTTCGAAGACATCTTTTTATAGTTGCAATTGCATTGATAACCCACATTAACTCATTTTGCGTAGCTTACCCATTGAGACTAGCGGTTGAGTATTGCAGGCCACGTGACTTGTGCACATTAGTGATCATACAACATAGCATACATATCATACCATAGTGGTGCATATGTTGAGACCAACTTGTGTGTCACAAAGTTGTCATTGCATACACAATTGCTACCTTGGTTCGTGAGTTTTGCATGAGAAAAGAGCTCAAAAGTGAAAGAGCCACCCAAGCTTTTAAGCAAAGAGGAAAGATAAGCAAAGAGCTTATAAGCAAGAACCATAGCATCTTACAACATTAAGATTGTCATATCCGATCATCTTGGATCATAGCACCAAAATATCATTTATATAGAATACTTGGGATAGAGATCGTTGCATTTTTGCCTAGTAGGTTGTGCACAAGTTTGCGTATCCGCCTATTGTGCAATCGTGCTAGCGTCTCTCTAGTATTGTGCAATAAGAGCATCTCGTGGTTTCCACATTTTGGCTCAATTTTGGATTGCACAATCCCATTTATCTATTTGCGTGTGTGTTTCCGTGTGCCCATACTTTCTTGGTCTACTTGTTGCATTTGCAAATTTGTGAATCTTTTCCAACATTATTGAAGCTCACTTACTATTGCATCAAATTTTGTGCCACCATCCTAACCAAGATCCACCATAAGCTTTTACGTGTGTAGGTGTGACAACGGACAAGAATTGGTACAAACAGTGCTATTTCATTGTCCGCATTTGAGTGAACTTGATTCATCTTCAACTTTGGTCAAGGTACATTTGGTACACGTTCTTTTCCTTCTACCACTTACATTTTGCTTGGTATGATGGATAGGCCAAGTTCTTCTACCACTCCACCTCTCATCGAGAACGACGACGACATGTCATCATTCGTCACCAAGAACCACCTATTTGGAGCTCAAAAGGCATTGCACCAAGAGCAACAAGCAATGAGGGACTACTTCGACAACAAATGCGACGCTCAAAAGCAAGAGAATGATGCAAGAATGGATGAGATCCGCGCCTTCATGAGGAACCGGTGTCCTTCCACTTCTTCATCCTCAAGACGGAGCCGCTCGAGTCGACACTCCAACGACACCTTCTCCGACTCAAGTACACCGTCATCGAACACTCTTCGTCGAGCTGCGCGTCAAGACCGGCATGCATCTCGGAACCCGCTACATGACAAGCATTCACAAGAACAAGTCGATGAGCAAATCCCTCGTCCTCAATCAAACCAAGTCGTTTTTGCTCAAGCTCAAGAAAGGCAACGACTAAGGCGCCAAGAAGAAGAACGAGCACGTTTACACCAAGAGAAACAAGACGCCGAGACTCAACGTCTTCAACAACAACAACGTGAAGCGCAAGCTCTTGAGGCGCAACGTGCCCTTCGAGATTCGAGCCGAGCCATTGCCAACCGCAATCATGAGCGGCACAATCAAGAGGAAGCCCTTCGAGAAGAAATCCAAGAGAGGAACTACCAACCGCGTGTGCAACGTCAATATCCACAAGGTCCTCCTCAAGCTCGTCAAGCTCCACCTCAACCTCAAGTTCAACAAGAGCAAGTTGATCATGGACTTCCCCCGCGCCAAGAGCAACATGAGGATGACTATCCTCCACGTCAAGGACGTCACCATCACCATCGCCAACAACACAATGAAGAGCAACGCTATGGAAAGCTCAAGTTCACAATGCCCAAGTTCAATGGAAGCAATGATCCGGAAGAGTACCTCTCATGGGCATTGAAGGTCGACAAAATTTTCCGCTTGCACAACTATGAGGAAGAGAAAAAGATCGCTATGGCATCATTTGAGTTCCAAGATTATGTGCTCATATGGTGGGAACAAGTACTTGAACACCGTCAAGCAAGAGGTGAACCACCAATCACCACTTGGGCTCAAATGAAGGATGTCATGCGGGCACGCTTTGTACCAACCTACTACAACCATGATCTCTTCAAGAAGCTACAACTACTCAAGCAAGGAAGTAAGAGTGTTGAAGAATACTACAAGGAAATGGAGATAGCCATGATTCGAGCCAATGTCACAGAAGATGATGAGCAAACAATGGCATGTTTCTTGAATGGACTCAATCATCCCATCAAGAAGATTGCCGACTTCCAACCCTATTCCAACCTCATTGAGCTCGTACATCAAGCAACCAAGGCGGAACGTCAAGTGCAATATGACTTCAAGTACGCCAAGTACTCATCCAAGACCTATGGTTTCTCCAACGCCTAAGCTTCAACGACTCCTTCAACATCTACATCAACCAAACCTTCTCCAAGCAACGACGACAAGTCAAGTTACAAGAAAATTTCGGCAAGTTCAAGTCGTCTTCCTCCTACTACAAGCAACTTCAAACCGCGTGATGCATCATCTACTCCAACCGATGAGACCGTCAAAACAAGCTCCTTCAAGTGTTTCTGATGTAGGGTGGAACCCTATGGTGATGATCTTTCATGTTTGGAGAGGATCCTACGGGAAATCACGAAGAACACGCAGAAGAACTAGAGGGAAAACACGGGGAGAACGAGAGAAACACTCAACCGACAAGGAATCAATCACACGAGTGCTAGATCACCAACAACATAGAGTAACATATGATCCACAATCAACAAAGGTAAGGATACAAAGTTAACCGATCTTCTCTGTGAGGAGGTCTTGAATCCGCAAGGGTATCTTCCCTTAGAGGGGTCTTGTATCCAAGTGGATCTTCTCCGAGGATGCCGCGGTCTCTCACGAAGAGGAGATCTGATGGATGAGCGAAGCTCTATCTCTAATTGAGCTAAATCAACGCTAAACCTAACTAGGAGGAGGTGGAGGAGTATATATAGTCATGGGTGAATGAAAGGGTAATTGAAGGGGTACATGGGCTGCGGCCCAACACATGGCAGCGCACAGGCGCCGGTCGTCCGACGGGTACCGGACGTCCGGTGGCTCGCGAGGGTCCGGTCATCTGGTACTTGTCGGACGTCCGACGATTTGGCTCGGGTGTGGATGTGTTGGATTTCCGGACGTTGTCGGTCGTCCGGTGGCTGATGCTCGTCGGACATCCGGCCTTGGTCGGTCGTCCAGAGCCTGGGAGTTGTCGGACGTCCGGTCCTGGTCGGACGTTCGGCCGCTGTAGCTTCGGGCAGCTTCTTCTCTTGGTCCTTGTACTTGGTGTCCTCGCCGTCTTGTTCATGGTCTTCCTCCTTGTTCCTGGTCATGCATAGCACATATATTTGAGGTAGTAACATGTCTCACATGTGGGAAGTGAAGGTTCGGAGAGGAGCGAGTTCACCATGTGTCCAATGGCGTTTGTTCGAGGTCTCGTCATATGTCCACTTGGGGCTTGGAAAGTAGTCGGAGTGTACATGGGGATGAACGTGGGATGTGTTGGGGAACGTTGCAGAAAATTAAAAAAATTCCTACGTTTTCACAAAGATCCATCTATGAGTTCATCTTAGCAATGAGTCAAGGGAGAAGCATCTACATACCACTTTGTAGATTGCGAGCGGAAGCGTTAGAGGGAGCGGTGATGATGGAGTCGTACTCGCCGTGATTCAGATCACCGGAGATCCTAGCGCCGAACGGACGGCACCTCCGCGTTCAACACATGTAGGAGCGTGTGATGTCCCCTCCTTCTTGATCCAGCAAGGGGGAAGGAGAGGTTGATGATAATGGCTCCAGCAGCAGCACAACGGCGTGGTGGTGGTGGAACAGCAGCACTCCGGCAGGGCTTCACCAAGCACGTGACGAAGGAGGAAGAGGTGTAGCAGGGGGAGGGGGCGCCAGGACTTCAGGGTGTGGCTGCCCCTCTCCCCCCTCCCTTTATATAGGCCCCCAGGGGGGGCGCCGGCCCTGGGAGATTCAATCTCCCAAGGGGGCGGCGGCCAAGGGGGGAGGAGTGCCCCCCAAGGCATGTGGTGTGCCCCCCCACCCTAGGGTTTCAACCCTAGGCGCAGGGGTGGGCCTAGGGGGGCGCACCAGCCCACTATGGGCTGGCTCCCCTCCCACTTCAGCCCATGGGGCCCTCCGGGATGGGTGGCCCCACCCGGTGGACCACCGGGACCCTTCCGGTGGTCCCAGTACAATACCGGGTGACCCCGAAACTTTCCCGATGGCCGAAATACCACTTCCTATATATAATTCTTTACCTCCGGACCATTCCAAAACTCCTCGTGACGTTCGGGATCTCATCCGGGACTCCGAACAACATTCGGTATACTGCATACTCATATTCATACAACCCTAGCGTCACCGAACCTTAAGTGTGTAGACCCTACGGGTTCAGGAGACACGTAGTCATGACCGAGACGGCTCTCGGGCAATAACCAACAGTGGGATTTGGATACCCATGTTGGCTCCCACATGCTCCTCGATGATCTCATCGGATGAACCACGATGTCGAGGATTAGAACAACCCCGTATACAATTCCCTTTGTCATTCGGTACGTTACATGCCCGAGACTCGATCGTCGGTATCCCAATACCTCGTTCAGTCTCGTTACCGGCAAGTCACTTTACTCGTACCGTAATGCATGATCCCATGACCAAACACTTGGTCACTTTGAGCTCATTGTGATGATGCATTACCGAGTGGGCCCAGAGATACCTCTCCGTCATACGGAGTGACAAATCCCAGTCTCGATCTGTGTCAACCCAACAGACACTTTCGGAGATACCTGTAGTGCACCTTTATAGTCACCCAGTTACGTTGTGACGTTTGGTACACCCAAAGCACTCTTACGGTATCCGGGAGTTACACGATCTCATGGTCTAAGGAAGAGATACTTGACATTGGAAAAGCTCTAGCAAAACGAACTATACGATCTTGTGCTATGCTTAGGATTGGGTCTTGTCCATCACATCATTCTCCTAATGATGTGATCCCATTGTCAATGACATCTAATGTCCATAGTCAGAAACCATGACTATCTGTCGACCAACGAGCTAGTCAACTAGAGGCTCACTAGGGACATGTTATGGTCTATGTATTCACACGTGTATTACGATTTCCGGATAATACAGTTATAGCATGAATAAAAGACAATTATCATGAACAAGGAAATATAATAATAACCCTTTTATTATTGCCTCTAGGGCATATTTCCAATAGTCTCCCACTTGCACTAGAGTCAATAATCTAGTTACATTGTGATGAATTGAACACCCATAGAGTTCTGGTGTTGATCATGTTTTGCTCGCGAGAGAGGTTTAGTCAACGGATCTGCGACATTCAGATCCGTATGTACTTTGCAAATATCTATGTCTCCATCTTGAACATTTTCTCGGATGGAGTTGAAACGACGCTTGATGTGCCTGGTCTTCTTGTGAAACCTGGGCTCCTTGGCAAGGGCAATAGCTCCAGTGTTGTCACAGAAGAGTTTGATCGGCCCCGACGCATTGGGTATGACTCCTAGGTCGGTGATGAACTCCTTCACCCAAATAGCTTCATGCGCTGCCTCCGAGGCTGCCATGTACTCCGCTTCACATGTAGATCCCGCCACGACGCTCTGCTTGCAGCTGCACCAGCTTACTGCTCCACCATTCAACATATACACGTATCCGGTTTGTGACTTAGAGTCATCCAGATCTGTGTCGAAGCTAGCGTCGACGTAACCCTTTACGACGAGCTCTTCGTCACCTCCATAAACGAGAAACATGTCCTTTGTCCTTTTCAGGTACTTCAGGATATTCTTGACCGCTGTCCAGTGTTCCTTGCCGGGATTACTTTGGTACCTTCCTACCAAACTTACGGCAAGGTTTACATTAGGTCTGGTACACAGCATGGCATACATAATAGATCCTATGGTTGAGGCATAGGGGATGACGCTCATCTCTTCTTTATCTTTTGCCGTGGTCGGGCACTGAGCCGAGCTCAATCTCACACCTTGCAGTACAGGCAAGAACTCTTTCTTGGACTGATCCATTTTGAACTTCTTCAAAATTTTATCAAGGTATGTGCTTTGTGAAAGACCTATGAGGCGTCTTGATCTATCCCTATAGATCTTGATGCCTATGTAAGCAGCTTCTCCAAGATCCTTCATTGAAAAACACTTATTCAAGTAGGCCTTAATACTGTCCAAGAATTCTATATTATTTCCCATCAAAAGTATGTCATCTACATATAATATGAGAAATGCTACAGAGCTCCCACTCACTTTCTTGTAAACGCAGCCTTCTCCATAAGTCTGCATAAACCCAAACGCTTTGATCATCTCATCAAAGCAAATGTTCAAACTCCGAGATGCTTGCACCAGCCCATAAATGGATCGCTGGAGCTTGCATACTTTGTCAGCGTTCTTAGGATTGACAAAGCCTTCCGGCTGCATCATATACAGTTCTTCCTTAAGATGCCCATTAAGGAATGTCATTTTGACGTCCATCTGCCATATCTCATAATCATAGTATGCGGCAATTGCTAACATGATTCGGACGGACTTAAGCTTCGCTACGGGAGAGAAAGTCTCATCGTAGTCAATCCCTTGAACTTGCCGATAACCCTTAGCGACAAGTCGAGCTTTATAGATGGTGACATTACCATCCGCGTCCGTCTTCTTCTTAAAGATCCATTTGTTTTCTATCTCTCGCCGATCATCGGGCAAGTCAGTCAAAGTCCATACTTTATTTTCATACATGGATTCTATCTCGGATTTCATGGCTTCTAGCCATTTGTTGGAATCTGGGCCCGCCATTGCTTCTTCATAGTTCGAAGGTTCACTGTTGTCTAACAACATGATTTCCAGGACAGGGTTGCCGTACCATTCTGGTGCGGAACGTGTCCTTGTGGACCTATGAAGTTCAGTAGCAACTTGATCCGAAGTACCTTGATCATCATCATTAATTTCCTCTTCGGTTGGTGTAGGCATCACAGGAACATTTTCCTGAGCTGCACTGCTATCCTGTTCAAGAGGTAGTACTTCATCGAGTTCTACTTTCCTCCCACTTAGTTCTTTCGAGAGAAACTCTTTTTCCAGAAAGGATCCGTTCTTGGCAACAAAGATCTTGCCCTGGATCTTAAGTAGAAGGTATACCCAAAGGTTTCTTTAGGGTATCCTATGAATACGCATTTTTCCGACTTGGGTTCGAGCTTTTCAGGTTGAAGTTTCTTGACATAAGCATCGCATCCCCAAACTTTTAGAAACGATAGCTTAGGTTTCTTCCCAAACCATAATTCATACGGTGTCCTCTCAACGGATTTAGACGGTGCCCTATTTAAAGTGAATGTAGCTGTCTCTAGAGCGTATCCCCAAAATGATAGCGGTAAATCGGTAAGAGACATCATAGACCGCACCATATACAATAGAGTGCGATTACGATGTTCGGACACACCGTTACGCTGAGGTGTTCCAGGCGGCGTGAGTTGTGAAACGATTCCACATTTTCTTAAGTGTGTACCAAATTCGTGACTTAAATATTCTCCTCCACGATCCGATCGTAAGAATTTTATCTTTCGGTCACGTTGATTCTATACCTCATTCTGAAATTCCTTGAACTTTTCAAAGGTCTCAGACTTGTGTTTCATCAAGTAGACATACCCATATCTACTCAAGTCATCAGTGAGAGTGAGAACATAACGATATCCTCCGCGAGCCTCAACGCTCATTGGACCGCACACATCGGTATGTATGATTTCCAACAAGTTGGTTGCTCGCTCCATTGTTTCGGAGAACGGAGTCTTGGTCATCTTGCCCAAGAGGCATGGTTCGCATGTGTCAAATGATTCATAATTGAGAGACTCCAAAAGTCCATCAGCATGGAGCTTCTTCATGCGCTTGACACCAATGTGACCAAGGCGGCAGTGCCACAAGTATGTGGGACTATCGTTATCAACTTTACATCTTTTGGTATTCACGCTATGAATATGTGTAACATTACGCTCAAGATTCATTAAGAATAAACCATTGACCATAGGGGCATGACCATAAAACATATCTCTCATATAAATAGAACAACCATTATTCTCGGATTTAAATGAGTAGCCATCTCGTATCAAACGAGATCCAGATACAATGTTCATGCTCAAACTTGGCACCAAATAACAATTATTAAGGTTTATAACTAATCCCGTAGGTAAATGTAGAGGTAGCGTGCCGACGGCGATCACATCGACCTTGGAACCATTACCGACGCGTATCGTCACCTCGTCCTTCGCCAGTCTCCGCTTATTCCGCAGCTCCTGCTGTGAGTTACAAATATGAGCAACGGCACCGGTATCAAATACCCAGGAGTTACTACGAGTACTGGTAAGGTACACATCAATTACATGTATATCAAATATACCTTTAGTGTTGCCGGCCTTCTTATCCGCTAAGTATTTGGGGCAGTTCCGCTTCCAGTGACCCTTCCCCTTGCAATAAAAGCACTCAGTCTCAGGCTTGGGTCCATTCTTTGACTTCTTCCCGGCAACTGGCTTATCGGGCGCGGCAACATCTTTGTCGTCCTTCTTGAAGTTCTTCTTACCCTTGCCCTTCTTGAACTTAGTGGTCTTATTGACCATCAACACTTGATGTTCTTTCTTGATTTCAACCTCTGCCGACTTCAGCATTGAAAATACTTCAGGAATGGTCTTCACCATCCCCTGCATATTATAGTTCATCACAAAGCTCTTGTAGCTTGGTGGGAGCGACTGAAGGATTCTGTCAATGACCGCCTCATCCGGGAGGTTAATGTCCAGCTGGGACAGGCGGCTGTGCAACCCAGACATTTTGAGTATATGCTCACTGACAGAACTGTTTTCCTCCATCTTACAACTATAGAACTTGTCGGAGACTTCATATCTCTCGACCCGGGCATGAGCTTGGAAAACTAGTTTCAGCTCCTCGAACATCTCATATGCTCCGTGTTGCTCAAAATGCTTTTGGAGCCCCGGTTCTAAGCTGTAAAGCATGCCGCACTGAACGAGGGAGTAATCATCAGCACGTGTCTGCCAAACGTTCAAATCGTCTTGCAGTGCTGGGAGAGCAGGTGGGTCACCTAACGGTGCTTCAAGGACATATGCTTTCTTGGCAGCTATGAGGATGATCCTAAGGTTCCGGACCCAGTCCGTATAGTTGCTGCCATCATCTTTCAGCTTGGTTTTCTCTAGGAACGCGTTGAAGTTCATGTTGACATGAGCGTTGGCCATTTGATCTACAAGACATATTTTGCAAAGATTTTAGACTAAGTTCATGATAATTAAGTTCATCCAATCAAATTATTTAATGAACTCCCACTCAGATTTGACATCCCCTTAGTCATCTAAGTGTTACACGATCTGAGTTGACTAGGCCGTGTCCGATCATCACGTGAGACGGACTAGTCATCGTCGGTGAACATTCTCATGTTGATCGTATCTTCCATACGACTCGTGTTCGACCTTTCGGTCTCCGTGTTCCGAGGCCATGTATGTACATGCTAGGCTCGTCAAGTTAACCCTAAGTGTTTTGCATGTGTAAAACTGTCTTACACCCGTTGTATGTGAACGTAAGGATCTATCACACCCGATCATCATGTGGTGCTTCGAAACGACGAACTTTACCAACGGTGCACAGTTAGGGGAGAACACTTCTTGAAATTGTTGCAAGGGATCATCTTATTTACTACCATCGTTCTAAGTAAACAAGATGCATAAAACATAATAAACATCACATGCAATTATATAAATAGTGACATGATATGGCCAATATCATATAGCTCCTTTGATCTTCATCTTCGGGGCTCCATGATCATCTTGTCACCGGCATGACACCATGATCTCCATCATCATGATCTCCATCATCGTGTCTTCATGAAGTTGTCACGCCAACGACTACTTCTACTTCTATGACTAACGCGTTTAGCAATAAAGTAAAGTAGTTTACATGGCGTTCTTCAATGACATGCAGGTCATACAAAAAATAAAGACAACTCCTATGGCTCCTGCCAGTTGTCATACTCATCGACATGCAAGTCGTGATTCCTATTACAAGAACATGATCTCATACATCACAATATATCATTCATCATTCATCACAACTTCTGGCCATATCACATCACATGACAATTGCTGCAAAAACAAGTTAGACGTCCTCTAATTGTTGTTGCATCTTTTATGTGGCTGCAATTGGGTTCTAGCAAGAACGTTTTCTTACCTACGAATAACCACAACGTGATTTTGTCAACTTCTATTTACCCTTCATAAGGACCCTTTTCATCAAATCCGCTCCAACTAAAGTGGGAGAGACAGACACCCGTCAGCCACCTTATGCAACTAGTGCATGTTAGTCGGTGGAACCGGTCTCACGTAAGCGTACGTGTAAGGTTGGTCCGGGCCGCTTCATCCCACAATACCGCTGAAGCAAGATAAGACTAGTAGCGGCAAGCAAGTTGACAAGATCTACGCCCACAACAAAATTGTGTTCTACTAGTGCAATAGAGAACTACGCATCGACCTAGATCATGATGCCACTGTTGGGGAACATTGCAGAAAATTAAAAATTTTCCTACGGTTTCACCAAGATCCATCTATGAGTTCATCTTAGCAACGAGTCAAGGGAGAAGCATCTACATACCACTTTGTAGATCGCGAGCGGAAGCGTTAGAGGGAGGGGTGATGATGGAGTCGTACTCGCCGTGATTCAGATCACCGGAGATCCTAGCGCCGAACGGACGGCACCTCCGCGTTCAACACACGTACGGAGCGTGTGATGTCTCCTCCTTCTTGATCCAGCAAGGGGGAAGGAGAGTTTGATGATGATGGCTCCAGCAGCAGCACAACGGCGTGGTGGTGGTGGAACAGCAGCACTCTGGCAGGGCTTCGCCAAGCACGTGACGGAGGAGGAAGAGGTGTAGCAGGGGGAGGGGGCGCCAGGACTTCAGGGTGCGGCTGCCCCTCTCCCCCCTCCCTTTATATAGGCCCCCAGGGGGGGCGCCGGCCCTGGGAGATTCAATCTCCCAAGGGGGCGGCGGCCAAGGGGGCAGGAGTGCCCCCCAAGGCATGTGGTGCGCCCCCCCCCCCACCCTAGGGTTTCAACCCTAGGCGCAGGGGTGGGCCTAGGGGGGCGCACCAGCCCACTATGGGCTGGCTCCCCTCCCACTTCAGCCCATGGGGCCCTCCGGGATGGGTGGCCCCACCCGGTGGACCCCCGGGACCCTTCCGGTGGTCCCGGTACAATACCGGGTGACCCCGAAACTTTCCCGATGGCCGAAATACCACTTCCTATATATAATTCTTTACCTCCGGACCATTCCGAAACTCCTCGTGACGTCCGGGATCTCATCCGGGACTCCGAACAACATTCGGTATACTGCATACTCATATTCATACAACCCTAGCGTCACCGAACCTTAAGTGTGTAGACCCTACGGGTTCGGGAGACACGTAGTCATGACCGAGACGGCTCTCGGGCAATAACCAACAGCGGGATCTGGATACCCATGTTGGCTCCCACATGCTCCTCGATGATCTCATCGGATGAACCACGATGTCGAGGATTAGAACAACCCCGATACAATTCCCTTTGTCATTCGGTACGTTACATGCCCGAGACTCGATCATCGGTATCCCAATACCTCGTTCAGTCTCGTTACCGGCAAGTCACTTTACTCGTACCGTAATGCATGATCCCATGACCAAACACTTGGTCACTTTGAGCTCATTGTGATGATGCATTACCGAGTGGGCCCAGAGATACCTCTCCGTCATACGGAGTGACAAATCCCAGTCTCGATCTGTGTCAACCCAATAGACACTTTCGGAGATACCTGTAGTGCACCTTTATAGTCACCCAGTTACGTTGTGACGTTTGGTACACCCAAAGCACTCTTACGGTATCCGGGAGTTACACGATCTCATGGTCTAAGGAAGAGATACTTGACATTGGAAAAGCTCTAGCAAAACGAACTATATGATCTTGTGCTATGCTTAGGATTGGGTCTCATCCATCACATCATTCTCCTAATGATGTGATCCCGTTGTCAATGACATCTAATGTCCATAGTCAGAAACCATGACTATCTGTCGACCAACGAGCTAGTCAACTAGAGGCTCACTAGGGACATGTTATGGTCTATGTATTCACACATGTATTACGATTTCCGGATAATAAAGTTATAGCATGAATAAAATACAATTATCATGAACAAGGAAATATAATAATAACCCTTTTATTATTGCCTCTAGGGCATATTTCCAACAGGATGCTCCGCATCATCTCCCCCCCCCCTTGGGAAAGATCCGACCTCGGATCGTGATCCTCATCACCATGGAAACGGCTGTCGTGGACGGACTTGTAGTTGGACGAAGTTGAAGACATGGCACAATCCAAGTGGTCCAAGGTGTCTCCGGTATGTGGTACATGCAAAATGAGCAAACACAAGCAACACTCGGAAATACAATGGTTAGCGCACACAAAGTGTCCATCATGTAAGAATGAGTCCGTGCGGCAAGATAGTACGTGGTAAGACACATGATGCTTATCAAGATGATCTAGAATGATATGCAAAGCATTCATGGGAGGAAATGCAATCATTGTGCACACAAATGTGTTGTAAATATGATCAATGCAACCACGGTGCAAAATGATGTCATAGTGAGACGGTTTATCAATAGCATGAATATGGCAATGGATGCTCAATATGTGTATGTCATCATGCAATTGATGGTTGACAAAATGATCATGATGTATGAAAATTCCATCAAGGTAGATCACAACAAATTTGCTAAGGAAATGCACAAGCTCATATATCATGGATGACATGGAAATAGATGCAACAAGGCAATCATAATGTGAGTCAATCCATGCATAGGGTGCAAACTTGTGGTGAGTATGATAAGTCCATCGAGCATGGCATGTATGAGCACAATCAACAAATATGGAGGTGCTGGTGTACCAAAGCTTGATGTCGAGGCATGAGTGGAGTTTTGAAGGTGCATCCAACAAGTGCGAGCGTTCCTCAATGTGAAGGTCCATGTAGCCAATCTCCATTGTTGCTCCTCCGTTCACGAGATGTATCATGTAGACAAGAAGAAAAAAACAACAATGAAAGACTGACCCATCCAATATGCGTATTTGAGGATGGCTCAAAGAGAAGGAGGTCACCTTTAGGAGTGTCTCAAGGATGATGTAGTTGCGCATCTTGTATGCCTTCCCATAACCAATATGTCGCGTGATGGTACCGCCTTGTGAATCCTTCAAAATGAAAGAACATGACAAACACTCGGAAAAACAAATGAGGTTAGCGGAAGTGCAAAACCTATCATTCGTGTGGTAAGATACCCAACAAGTGTATGCATCATGCTCATCATAAGAATGGACAAGGGAGCATTTCATAGTATGAAGGCTTATGATGTAAGAACAACCAAATACAAGAGGCTCAATCAAACAATCATGCATCACAAGTAAAGTGTCCAAGTCTCCAAGATCAATAAGCATAGGAAGTTGGCACTCAATACAAGGTGATATGAGAGATGCAACTAATGGAGACAAGAGGCAATGATCATGACAAATCAAGTGAGAGGCATGAACATATATGTCATCAACCCAAGAAAGCAAGTGATATTGGAACATGGGTGATGCAACATAGCAAGCAATCATAACAATCAAGTCAAGCAAGCTAGTAGTGCGAAGATGCAACATACTAGGAGGAATCATGGCAAGCATATCATTGGTGCAAATAGTGGGCATGAATAATTCACATGTCATAGCACAAGCATGAAGGCAAGATATGAGGAAAATAGCATGAATGTATTGGTGAGAAGCCATATGTAAATAGCAATGGGTCGTCATGACTCTCCCAACACAACAAGTATTAATAACATGGGGCACATGATAAACATGGCAATAGCAACAAGGATCTCCACCAAGCATGCAAATACACTTAGAAGTATCATAATGGTGAATCATGGGTAGATGCAAGCAAGGGTCACAATTGCATGGCAAAGGCATAGAAGCAAAAATAACATGCAAAGTGAACACGGGAAAATGAGCATAAGGTGACAAGTGGTAAATAGCCCATAGCCATGTGAGAGCCAAGTAGAAGAGATGTGCGTAGTCCTTGCGCGAAGGGAACGGTGGTAAGGATAGTCCACGGGATCCCAAGTCGTCGTTGCTCTCAAGAGCTCGTTTCGTCAACTCGTGGGATTGTGAGGTTGACGAGTGTTCATAAGTACCTACACAAAACAAAGACAAAGAGAAAATTGTGTGTGCATGGTATATGTACACATCATCCATCATGATGCGCACGGGCATGTGTCGGTTAGCACAAAATAGCCAATGCTCAAATAAATGAGATGCGTGATATAGAAACATGTCATTCATCATGATAGGTTTGTTGTTACGAATGGCATAATGGAGACCCAAAGGATGTAATGCATCATGAGAAATTTCTAGAGCATTGTTATTCATGGAATGCATATGGTGCACACTATCATGGGAATCATGCAAAGTATGAAATGCATCAAGATCTCCTAATATGTATGAGGAAACTATGGGGGTCTCCTCATGAGCATTAGTGGAAACATCACATGAAGAATATTGACAACATCCAAAACAATGCATATTCGGACCAATGTGATCATGGCATGGTATAGGAGATGAATTGTGCAAATCATGTAAAGGAAGCATGGCAATATCATCACATGAAAAACAAAAGCCAATGACCATCAACTCGTCATCTATGCCATAAGTGCAAATGGGATTGATTTTAATGGGGCATGCATAGTTACTATGTTGAGATTGAAATGAGACAATATGGGAGATCTCACTCATAGCATATGACAAGTTCAATGGATTGTCAAACAAGAAGTGACCAATAGAATTTTCACATGATATCCTATGTAGCATAGCATCACAACTAGGCAACTCAACATGCTCATCATCATATACATCATAAATAGGTAAGTCAAGGCATGAAGAAGTCTCACTAGCATGAAGCATGGTAATAGGTGGGTCAACATCATGGGAGCAATCGATGTCAAGATAGTCCACTAGTGGGACAAGGGAAGTATCATCACCTATGTTACCTATGGAGCGTCGCTCATGTGTTGTAGGTGAGGTGTTGAAGATCGTCTCGTTGTCATCTTCATCTTGATGGAACCACGTGGGAGGTGCATCATCGTCCACCATGGCCATCGGTTTTCCCATTGGAGGGATGGACTCGTCGAGGATAGGCATGTCGTCATGTAGGAGACCTAGAACCAAATAAGAAAACACACTAGGAGTAGAGGCTAAGTCGTTAGAAATCATAGTGGCCTCGCATGCCGTGTCAACTACCTCACTCTCTAAGTGTTGTGGCTCACTCCCTCCCTCAAGGATGCTCTCACTCATATGGTTGGTGGAGTCACTCAAATGGCGCTCAACCTCACATAGGATGTGTGGCATGCTCTCATGTGTGGGGCTAGTGGTGGTCACACTCATCCTCTCATAGGAAATGCTCTCAATGTCACGTATGGTGGAGTCACTCATGTCACTCATGTGGTGGTGGCTCTCCTAACATGAAAAATGGGGCATCTCGACATATGTGGGTGTCGGAGAGATGTAGGTGAAAATGTCTCCATGCGCGGTCGCATAGCTTGACTCGGAGGATGAGTCCAACATGGGCGTCGTCTTCGTGTTGTTGAAGAGGTTCGCGCTCATAGCCGTGGTCGAAGGGATGGCCCTTGCTCGACCGTCTTGTCACCGTCTTGGTGTTGGAGGCCCATATGTGGCACCTCATAGCTCGTCTCCATGACCGAAGGGAATTTCCCATGCTCGGCCATCTTCCTTGAGGGGCTTCCGAAGATGGAAGTGTCGCCCTCGCTTGTAGTTGGTCGCCTTGGACTTGATGAAGTCGATGCAGGCGTACACGTGGGAAGTAGGCGAAGATGTCATACGTCCAAAGGCGAAGATGCCTTGATAGCACTTGGCGAAGATGCTGAAGTTGTTGTTGTAGCCGTAGCGCCGTCTTGATGGTGGTCGTCTCGCGGTCTTCTCTTGTGCTTATGAAGCTTGGACTTGGCATGAAGTAGGGCTTGTTGGGACTTGTGCACTTGCGCTTGTGGAGCATCTTCATGATGATGATGTCATTGTCGTGCTTGAGCTCGTTGGAGTTCGTCGTCATCGTGCACATGATGCTTGGAGGTGACTTGCCCTTCATGACGATGTTGATCACGAACGTGATGGTGGTCGCCATGTAGATGTTGACTTGGACGACTTGCGCTTGCATCTTGTTTGCGCTCCAAAGACTTGTGGCTTGAATGTCGCCGCCTTGAAGATGATGAAGGGGAAGTAGACTTGAGCAAGGTCTGAATCTCCTCCATCCTTGCATCTTGCTCCTCTTTATGTGCGGCAAGCTTCTTCTCGATGTGCTCTCGCAATCTTGATTGTGCGCCTTGCACTTGTCATTGTAGATCTTAGATAGACGCTTTGGTGATGTAGTTGTTCACGCTGTCGTTGTTGTCGAGGACTAGAGAGGAAATGCCTTGCCTATCCATCACAAGACTCGAGCAAATATGAGTGGGAGAAAGAGAAGAACTTATACCAATGTACCTTGACCGAAGTTGACAATGAATCAAGTTCACTCAAATGCGGACAATGAAATAGCACTATTGGTGCCAATCCTTGTCGGTTCTCACACCTACACAAGTAAACTTTATGGTGGAGCTCGGTGAGGATAGTGGCATAAAAAATTTGATGCAAAATGTTAGCAAGAGTCAATAATGTTGAAATAGATTCACAAATTCGCAAGTGAAACAAATGGACCAATAGCAATATGGATGGCACACGGAAACACACACACGGATAGATAAATGGGGTCGTGCAACCAAGGAATGAGCACAAAATGTGGAATCCACGGAAAACGCTCGTGTTGCACAACTCAAGAGAGACGCTAGCACGATTGCTCAATAGGCGGATACGACACTTGTGCACAACCTATAAGATGCAAAATGGATAAACTTCTATCCCAAGTATGCTATGTATGTATGGTTCCCGGTGTTTCTCTCAAGATGATCCAAGATGATCGGATATGACAATCTTATGTGCAATGTGGTATGATGCTATGGCACTTGCTTACAAGCTTCTTTGCTCTCTTTCTTTTGCTTAAAAGCTTTTTTTTCTATGGCCACTTTTGCACAATGCACAAACCAAGATAGCAATTGTGTATATGCGGGAACAAACTTGTGACACAAGATATGATACCAATATATGCACCACGATGATATGGTATGTATGCTATGAGAAGTATGATCGCTAATGTGCAGAAGTAACGTTGCCGGCAATACTCAAATGGCTAGTCTCGATAGGCAAGTGACGCAAAATGGGCTAGGGGTTAATAATGCAATTTGCAAGGGGAATATACAATGGTGTCGTCGAGGTTACCGTCCTTTGCGATGATGAGTGGCGGTGTTCTTGATGTAGATACCAAGATGATGGAGACTCGTCCCTAAGTAGCCGAAACACCTTAGGAAACGGAAAAACCGCGACTCAAAATCTCAAGGACAAATGTCAAATGGCGGTAGCGGAAATCGGTGGTGATTTGCACTTGGCAATGCGGAAGTGGGATGATGGGCTACACACGTGTCGGAGTTTAAGTTGCCGTCCCTAAGTAGCCGAAACACCTTAGGAGACACAAGCCACAACTCAAACAAGCTCAAACAAAATTGGGTTAAGTTGGGGTGGAAATGTATGGTGGTCTATGGGGAAGTGGTGGTGGTGGTTGATGGAGAAGCAATTGTCCCTAAGTAGCCGAAACACCTTAGGAGACTCGAATCACTACTCAAGCAACCACTAATGCTATATGGATCACAATGGGTTAGGTTGCGGAAGTCGGTGGTGGTGTAGCGGATGATATGGTGGAGGGCCTAGGCAAACTTGCCAAATTTTGGAAACTTTTATGGAGTCAAATGATGTTGGTGGTATTTTTGTGGGAAGGGGGATGTCAAGAGCTTCAAAACGAGCTAAATAACGTCAAAATCGGAGTTCGGATGAATTAGTTATGGACAAAACAAAAATCAGCCGAAGTCTGAAACTACAGGTTACGGACGTCCGAAAAGGTCGGATGTCCGGGGCGTCGGACGTCCGGAAAAGTCGGAAATCCGTAAATTCGGTTCGGGTTAGGGGTTCCGGTCGTCCGGAAAGGTCGGACGTCCGGTTGTTCCTGGGGCTCCGGACGTCCGTAAAACTCCGGTCGTCCGGTGGGTCGGGATCAACGCGAGATGCGAGTTCGGGGGCACGATTTTGGGCGGAAAATGGAGATTTCGGGGTCAAAATTTGCGGGATTTCGTGGATGAAAGATGGGGAAACTTGGGGAAATGCTAGATCCACTCAAAACCAAGCAAATCCACGGATCAAAATCAACAAAACATCCTCAAACCAACAAATCACAAAAAAAATTGGGGCTATTTTTGGTGGGGATTTTCGGATTTAGGGAAGAACACAACAAAATCAAGCTAGAAAAAGAGGGGTAGGGGCTCCAAAAACATGATCAACCTTGCTCTGATCCAAGATGATGTAGGGTGGAACCCTATGGTGACGATCTTTCACGTTTGGAGAGGATCCTGCGGGAAATCACGAAGAACACGCGGAAGAACTAGAGGGAAAACACGGAGAGAACGAGAGAAACACTCATCCGACAAGGAATCAATCACATGAGTGCTAGATCACCGACAACATAGAGTAACATATGATCCACAATCAACAAAGGTAAGGATACAAAGGTAACCGATCTTCTCTGTGAGGAGGTCTTGAATCCACGAGGGGATCTTCCCTTAGAGGGGTCTTGTATCCAAGTGGATCTTCTCCGAGGAGGCCGCGGTCTCTCACGAAGAGGAGATCTGATGGATGAGCGAAGCTCTATCTCTAATTGAGCTAAATCAACGCTAAACCTAACTAGGAGGAGGTGGAGGAGTATATATAGTCATGGGTGAATGAAAGGGTAAGTGAAGGGGTACATGGGCTGCGGCCCAACACATGGCAGTGCACAGGCACCGGTCGTCCGACGGGTACCGGACGTCCGGTGGCTCGCGAGGGTCCGGTCGTCTGGTACTTGTCGGACGTCCGACGATTTGGCTCGGGTGTGGATGTGTTGGATTTCCGGATGTTGTCGGTCGTCCGGTGGCTGATGCTCGTCGGACATCCGGCCTTGGTCAGTCGTCCAGAGCCTGGGAGTCGTCGGACGTCCGGTCCTGGTCGGACGTTCGGCCGCTGTAGCTTCGGGCAGCTTCTTCTCTTGGTCCTTGTACTTGGTGTCCTCGCCGTCTTGTTCATGGTCTTCCTCCTTGTTCCTGGTCATGCATAGCACATATATTTGAGGTAGTAACCATGTCTCACATGTGGGAAGTGAAGGTTCGGAGAGGAGCGAGTTCACCATGTGTCCAATGGCGTTTGTTCGAGGTCTCGTCATATGTCCACTTGGGGCTTGGAAAGTAGTCGGAGTGTACATGGGGATGAACGTGGGATGGTCCGCATCAGTTTCACTTGCGGCGGCCGAGGCCACAAGTCCTTCCAATGCACGAACAAGCACACCATGATCCTCAACAACGACGGCACATATGACTCAATGAGTGAAGAGGAGATGTAAGCCCTTGAGCAAGTGGCCATGCACCGGCGCGTGAACGAGGATGAAGATGATCAAGTCTTTTGTGATGAGGATTCAAGCCCCGCTCTCGTTGTCTCCAAAGTCTTGACACTTCAACATCAACAAGAAGAAGACCAACGATGCCACATCTTCCACACTAAGGCCGGCATCAACAGAAGGTCCGTCAAGGTCATCATCGATGGAGGTAGTCGTCACATCTTGGCAAGTGAAGAATTATGTTCCAAGCTTCAATTGGTCAAGAGGAAGCACCCGCACCCCTACAAGGTTCAATGGCTAAGTGACTCCGGCACTATACGAGTCGAGCATACGGTCCAAGTATCCTTCAAAATTGGTGCTTATGAAGACACTTTGGAGTGTGATGTGGTCCCAATGACCGTTTGCCACCTACTTCTTGGTCGACCGGGGTGTCATCCACAATGGGCGCACCAATCACTATAGCTTCAAAATGAAACGGAAGGAATATGTGCTGCGACCTATGTCTCCTAGTCAAGTGAATAGCTGACAAGCAAGCCACCAAACATGGAGAGAAGAGTGAAAAAGTGACACACCCGAAAGTGAGTGAGAGCCACAAGCCAAATTTGAGCGCCTCTTCGCCTAGAGAGAAAAACATCATCCTATTTGCCACCAAAAGTGAGATAAGAGAAGTGTGTGAGAACCCATCGAGAGTGATGCACTTCGTCCTTGTGTGCAAAGATGGAGAGCCAACAACTAACACCTCTCACCAGCTACCTTTAGTGTTTCAATCTCTTTTGCAGGAATTCAAAGATGTTTTCCCCGATGAGCTACCTCCGGGTCTACCACCACTACGAGGCATTGAGCATCGAATCGACCTCATCCCCAGAGCGCCACTTCCAAACAAATCTCCATACCGTGTCAATCCCGAAGAAACCAAGGAGATTCAACGGCAAGTACAACAACTCATCAACAACGGTCATGTACGTGAAAGCTTAAGCCCATGTGTCGTTCCCGTTATACTTGTGCCTAAGCCCGATGGAAGTTTCCGCTTGTGTTCTGATTGCAGACCCATAAATGACATTATCGTTCGATATAGGCATCCCATTCCTCGCTTAGACGATATGCTTGATGAACTTAGTGGAGCCAACTTTTTCTCAAAAATAGATCTTAAAAGTGGCTATTATCAAATCCGCATTCAAGAAGGTGATGAATAGAAAACCGCTTTCAAAACAAAATTTGGCTTATATGAGTGGTTAGTGATGCCTATGGGTTTGTCGGAAGCACCCGGAACTTTCATGCGTCTTATGCATCATGTGCTTAGACCTTACATTGGAGTCTTCGTTATGGTTTACTTTGATGATATCCTTGTGTTTAGCAAAACCATGAAAGAGCACATTAATCATGTTAAATATGTGTTGCAAACCCTCCGCAAGGAAAGACTTTATGCAAACTTGAAGAAATGCACTTTTGGCGTTGACAAAGTGGTTTTCTTGGGGTTTGTTGTCTCTTCCAAGGGTGTCCATGTTGATGAAACTAAGATTAAAGCAATTAAAACTTGGCCCCAACCCACCAATTTGCAACAAGTGCGTAGCTTTCATGGTCTTGCAGGATTTTATCGCCGCTTTGTGAAGAACTTCAGCACAATTGCCGCTCCTTTACATGCTTTGAGTAAGAAGAATGCTCCTTTTTTTTGGGGATCTTTGCAATCCACAGCTTTTGATGAGCTCAAATCTTTGCTTACTCATGCTCCGATTCTTGCTTTGCCCAACTTTGAGAAAACGTTTGAGGTTCATTGTGATGCAAGTGGTACCGGAATTGGTGGAGTTTTGATGCAAGAAAAACGAGCCATTGCTTATTTTACTGAAACACTCTCCGGTGCTCAACTTAACTATCCCATCTATGACAAAGAATTATATGCCTTAGTACGTGTGCTACATGTTTGGGAACATTATCTTAGACCTCATGAATTTGTCATCCATACCGATCATGAAACGCTTAAGTACTTAAAAGGACAAACTAAGTTGAACAAGTGTCATGCCAAATGGAGTGAATTTATTGAATCTTTACCATATGTGATCAAGTACATTAAGGGTAAAGAAAATGTTGTTGCGGATGCACTTTCACGCATATGCACACTTGTCACTCAACTTGAGTTGAATGTTATTGGTTTTGAGCACATAAAAGACTTGTATGAGCATGATCCTTCTTTTGCTACTCCTTATGCTAAGTGTTTGACGCACACGTCTTGGGAACGATACTATATAAAGTACGATTATCTTATGAGAGCTAACAAACTTTGCATTCCCGAGTCTTCTCTTCGTTTGCTACTTTTGCAAGAGGCTCATGGAGGCGGACTCATGGGACACTTTGGACGCGACAAGACGTTCGCTACACTCTCCAAGAACTATTATTGGCCCAAGATGTTCCGTGACGTCTCATGCTTCACCACCCGATGCTCTACATGTCGCAAAGCTAAGTCTAAAGCTTAATCTCATGGTCTTTACATGCCTCTTCCTATTCCTCATCAACCTTGGGAAGACATTAGCATGGATTTTATACTTGGTCTTCCTAGAACTCAAAATGGAAAGGATTCCGTGTTTGTTGTTGTGGACCGGTTTTCTAAGATGGCACATTTCATTCCTTGCAACAAGATAGACGATGCTTCACATATTGCCAATCTATTTTGTAGGGAAATCTTGCGACTTCATGGAGTACCAAAGACAATTGTCTCGGACCGTGACGTCAAGTTCTTGAGTTATTTTTGGAAGACCCTATGCGCCAAGCTCGGCATCAAGCTAGTGTTCTCTTCGGCATACCATCCTCAAACCGATGGCCAAATGGAGGTGACGAACCGTACACTCTCCACTCTACTTCGCGTGTTGATCAAGAGGAACATCAAGGAGTGGGAGGCGTGCCTACCAATCGCTGAGTACACCTACAACCGTGCAAGACATTCGACAACCGGCAAGTCCCCCTTTGAGGTCGTCTACGGCTTCAACCCGTTGTCCCCATTGGACATTCTACCTCTTCCTCTACAAGAGCGCACCAACCTCAACGCAAGTGCACGTGCAAGCTACATCAAGAAGATGCATGAAGATACAAGGCACACCATCGAGCGCCAAGTACAACGCCTCGCGACCAAGCTCAACATCGACAAACACCCCATGATATTCAACATTGGAGACCTAGTGTGGCTACATCTTCGCAAGGACTGCTTCCCCAACGAACACAAGTCCAAGCTTCTCCCTCGCGCCGACGGACCTTTCAAGGTGCTAGCACGCTACAACAACAATGCTTACAAGATCGATCTCCCACGCGACAAGTACAACATGAGCGACATCTTCAACATCTCCGATCTCTCCCCGTACCATGGTGATGAGGATTTCGATCCGAGGTTGGATATTTCACAAGGGGGGGGAGATGATGCGGAGCATCCCTCGCTCATCCCAATGGACGTGCCTACATCTCCCTCAACACCACTTGGACCCATGACACGAGCCCGAGCTAAGGCTATCGAAGATAAGGTGAACTCGCTCCTCTCCGAACTCCCTCTTCCTACTCACGAGACATGGCTACTACCTCATTCGGAGACTCTATGTGTAATCAGGTACATGGAGGTGAGCCAAGGATCAACCACTTGCAAGAGCCAAGACGGCGAGGACCCCAAGCATGTTGAAGAAGAAGAAGAGATGATGCTGAAGCTACAGGCATCAGACGACGACTCCCAGGCCACGGACGACCGACACCCTCCGGACGTCCGGCAGCTAGGCACCCGAACCGAAACTACGGACGACCGGAACCACCGGACGTCCGACCGATGCACGCCCGAACCGAATCTACGGACGACTGACGACTTCCGGACGATCGGACCGTCACGAAGCTCCGGACGACCGACCCCCTCCGGACGTCCGACGCGCCCACGACAGAGCTGATTCTACGGACGCCCGAGCCCGACCGGACGTCCGGACCGTCCCGAGCCTCCGGACGTCCGGCGCCTTCCAGACGTCCGGCACCTAAGTGACCGCACCTGCGGGCTGGAGCCCTTGTACCCCTTCACTTTGACTTCCATTTGCACTAAGACTATAAATAGGATGCCCCCACATCCTATTGCGGGTAGCATAGGTTTAGCTCATATTTTGTGTGAGAGCCTTACTCATCCACTTGGCTACTTCTCCTCGGAGCTCAAGACCTCTTCGGAGAAGATCCCCCAAGCGGATTCAAGACCCTTTTCTAGGGAAGACCATCAAGACCTCCGTACGGAGAAGAACTGTTCCTTTGTATCCTTACCTTGGTTGATTGTGGATCATATGTCACTCTATGTTGTCGGTGATCTAGCACTCATGTGATTGATTCTATGTCGGTTTAGTGATTCTCTCTCTCGTTTTCCCCGTGTTTCCTCTTTGTGCTTCCACGTGTTCTTCGAGATTCCCCGTAGGATCCACTCCAAACGTGAAAGATCGGCCCCATAGGGATCCACCCTACATCAACTCCTCTTTCTCTTTCTCTGCTTCAAAGGTGTTGGTGCTGCTGCCTCGAGGTCTGCTGCTGCTATAAGTGCTAAGGTTTGCTCAACTAGCTCAATGTCTAAGGAGAGAGCGATAGGAAGCCTTCCTTCTTGCTGTCGGCGCTCTTTTTGCATGTGAGTAATCTTGTAGCCTATCCCTCCTTTTTCTCTCATAATCTCTCTCATGCATGATTGCAGTGTCACGAAGCTTCGAGCTAACGTGTTGACATCATAGTTTTGATATTCTTCCTCCATGCCTTCTATCAATTCCCTTATGCTCTGAGGTGCTCTGCAATCGGTATGCGACTGGAGAGACCTGAAGAAGCAGAGATCAAGAATATTCAGGTCGGGGCTATTTGGAGGTTGCTGGATCAACTTGATATCTAGACCGGTCTGTTCTACGGCCCGTTGAAAAACCTCGTCACTAGGCTTAAGATGTGGTGTAGCATTATCTTGCTGGATAAAGATGGTCCATTCTTCATCTTCATCAGGCCATAGGTCATGGATAGCTGGAATCAATTTCTCACACATATAGAGCCTCATTACAACTCTTGTAACTTTTGATGATTTGAATTCAAGTGTCCCTCTTTCTCTATTTTCACTCCTTCTTTGAGCCAGAGACTCTGTGACAAAGGCCCAAATGCCTATCTTTCCATCAAACGTGACGACACCAACATTGCCATATCTTGGTTTAGCCACGGCCACAAGAAACATCACCTTCGCGATGCTATCCTTATGATGCAAGGTGCGTAAGGGATCAGGTTCTTCGGGAAGCAGCAAGTAGCCGTTCTCCTCCTATGTCAGATTGAACCATTTCTAATTCCAGGAAATGAGGCCAGGGAGTTCTCAGCCAATTCTCATCAGCCATAGAAATGCAAAATCTCAATTTCTCTATCTCGTTGGCTGGCTTTATCGTGGGCCTCAGTTTGTTAGTGTTGCGCCTCAACTCACCCAACACGAACCTTGCGTGTAAGGTCGTGCAGCTTACACCCACAGACCTTGCTAGACTTCGAAATGTCCTCTGCCTATTTAGTGGGATTGTCGCCATCCTCGATAGGTCCAGATCTTTCGGCTTATGGCCGACTCTACTTTTCTTTTGGTTCAAGACATCAACTTCCTCCCCTCGTGCAATTTGGCGATTTGCTCTTCTCCATATTCTGCTAACAGTGCTTAGGCTTGTTTTCAGTAGGTCGGCAACGAGCTTCTTGTCTGTTTTCACTACTTGTCCATCTTTGTTCTTGATTACTTTGAGAGCAAAATAAACACCAAATCTCCCCTTATTTGTCAGTTCTCTGCTTTTTGGATGTTGAAGACATTCAAGTTGTACTTCTTCTTGAGGAAACAAATTTAGATCTGGTACTTGTTCTTCTTGAGGATTCCAATTCAGATCTGGTACTTGTTCTTGAGGAATGAAATGTAAATATGGTTCTTCTTGTTCTTCTTGAGGAGTCCAATTCATATATTGTTCTTCTTGAGGAAGCCAATTTAAATCTGGTTCTTCTTGTTCTTCTGGTTCTTCAAGTTCCCAATCATCATCTTGCCGAGGACTCATGTTGAGATCAGCACCAAACATCATCGTAGTGGTGGCGATGACACAACTTGAGCTCACTGTGACACGTAAGTTGAAAAGTAGAGTCATAAACTGTGATAAACTTTAGTTTGTGCAAATAAAGAATGAAAATAATAATTGAGGATTATTACAAAGACAGAAATGTGTTGAAAATGGATGACATCATGAGTGTCACTACTCTTTTTATATACTGAATTTTTTTCTTAACTTTGCAGGGTGCCATCACCAAAAGGATGTCAGCAATTGAGGAAATGGCAAGAATGGATGTTCATCCTGGTTATAGTTACAGCAACAGGGGACAAGCACTTGCTTTGGAGTACGCAATTAAATTTCTTGCATTGCAGGGGATTATTGCTTTGCTTCATGACTTCTCAGCCAGTGCATCAAGTACCTCGGTCCGGTAAGTAGTGTTTATAGTCACTGATAGCAATGCATATAGGGTGGCTATCAGCCTAACAGAGTGTATTTAAACTGTGCAGAAGGAAAGAGAGGACTATGAGGTCGTAATTGAGGACAACAAGTTCTTGTACAAGAAGAACCGGCAAATAATTGACACGTCCTTCGGTCCGAGGGATGCAAAGTGGATCTTTGTTCTTAGCACAACTAAGACCTTGTATGTTGGTCAGGTAAATATACACATCGTATAGGCAGATCTAATACCATCATCTGTAGAAATGCCAGTTCAGTGTGTGATATGAATCTTGCCATTGTAAATTGCAGAAGAAGAAAGGTAAATTTCAGCATTCTAGCTTTCTTGCATTGCTATCAGAATTCAGAAACCTACTTAGATGTGAACTCGGCAAAACAAAAGTCTCCACCTCCTCTCTATTTCCTCCTAGATTTTGATTGGCAAGTCAAAGCATGCAAGCCAGCAAGCCAGCCAAGGAAGAAACAATGATAGATCACTCTGTGTTACTGAAGTTTCATGGCTGATCTTAGAAGAATTGACTTAAGATGTCAGTGTTAGTTCTGTAGAGATAATGGTAATTAATTCGTGCACCATTTTTCTTATCAAATTTATTTTGAAGTAAACGCTGTAAAATGGCCCTCATTGGTTTATCACAGCTATGGTGTTCAACTCTTCAGTTTGCTGTCTTTGATCCTATAGTCGGGTCCTTCAGTATGTTTGATTAGGATCTTAACTGGAGCGCCAATGATTACAACAACAGTATCACAGTGATCAGTGGTATCACTTGGGCTCCATTCCATCGGCAAGGACAAGTGCAAGTGGGGTTGACCCCTCTGGCCACGAACCTGGATGTGGAGATGCAGGGACGCCTGCCCACGCTACAGCAAGGAGGAGGGGAAGATGGAGCCGTAGCGCCTGAGCCTGGCAGAGGCGGAAGATGGAGGCCCGACGCCTAAGCCTGGCAGCGGCGGAAGATGGAGCCGCGGCGCCTGGGCCTGGCAGCGGCGGAAGATGGAGGCCCGGCGCCTGAGCCTGGCAGCGGCGGAAGATGGAGGCCCGGCGCATGAGCCTGGTAGCGGCGGAAGATGGAGCCGCGGCGCCTAGGCCTGGCAGTGGTGGAAGATGGAGCTGTGGCACCTGAACCTGGCAGCGGCGGAGACGGAGCTCGATGTGCTGGAGTCATTGGTGTTGTCTTGCTGCCGGCGATGGAGCTGGAGGTACTCGAAGGTGGGGATCTCGAGGTGCTGGGTGCGGGAGCTCGAGGAGCTGACGCCGGCGACGGGGTCCTAGTGCTGGGGATGAAGCTCGAGGTTCTGGCCGGCGGGAGATCGAGGTTCTGGCCGGCGGACAGAGGTTCCCCGCGGTGGATCGTGACGAGTGGACAAAGCGACCAGCGAACGGAGAACTGGGTACTGGATTGTAATGATTTCAAATTTTGGAAGGGTCTTATTGTAAAATTAATTTGTTCACGATTTCTCCCCCCTGGAGTCATCTATTACCGAATGGAGGGACTATCAAGCAATTGGCGATGACTATGCCATCTATATATGAGTATATTGAGTTAGGAGTCAAATGAGAACATTTGATCATATGTCATACTCATCGTTTAAGCATAAGTGGGGTTACCACTTTTACATAGAGCATTGTTGTGTTCACACCATTAGAGTTCCTTTAGCTCAGTTCTTAAAGTAAAGCTCCCCCAAGATGTGATATCCCCCCTAAGAGAGATGAACTAACCTTGGGTTTTGTCGATGATGACTTCATGTAGATGTTGAAGATGTGGATGCTCATTGGTGATGTAGATCATTTGAAGTAATCCATTGGAGTGAGTTGCACTTTCAATACCTACATGGGTTAGTCCCACAAGAAACAAACAAGGACATCCATAAACATAGAGTGAAGCACACACATGATGATGTCCGTGAAAGCATTAGGTTACCTTGTCCCTTCTCTTACCAACAAGAGGGTTTGTGACTCCTTGAACTAGTGCAAGATATGGAAGTTGTTTGGACTTGTCCTTTGATACGTCTCCAACGTATCTATAATTTTTTATTGTTCCATGCTTTATATTATCTGTTTGGATGTTTAATGGGCTTTAATAAGCTCTTTTATATTATTTTTGGGACTAACCTATTAACCGAAGGCCCGGTGCTAGTTTCTGTATTTTTTGCCTATTTTAGAGTTTTGCAGAAAAGGAATACCAAACGGAGTCCAAACGGAATGAAACATTCGCGATGATATTTCTTGGACCGAAAGCAAACCAAATGACTTGGAGATGAAGTCGGAGACACAACGAGGCGTCCACGAGGCAGGAGGGCGCGCCCAGGGGGTAGGCGCGCCCCCCACACTCGTGGGCCCCTCATAGCTCCACCGACCTAGTTCTTTCGCCTATATATACTCTTATACCCTAAAAACATCAGGGGGAGACACGAAACCACTTTTCCACCGCCGCAACCTTCTGTACCCGTGAGATCCCATCTTGGGGCCTTTTTCGGCGATCTACCGGAGGGGGATTCGATCACGGAGGGCTTCTACATCAACACTATTACCTCTCCGATGAAGCATGAGTAGTTTACCACAGACCTTCGGGTCCATAGTTATTAGCTAGATGGCTTCTTCTCTCTCTTTGATTCTCAATACCAAGTTCTCCTCGAGGTTCTTGGAGATCTATTCGATGTAATATTCTTTTGCGATGTGTTTGCCGAGATCCGATGAATTGTGGATTTATGAACAAGATTATCTATGAATATTATTTGGTTCTTCTCTCAATTCTTATATGCATGATTTGATATCCAAGTCTCTTCGAATTATCGGTTTAGTTTGGCCTACTAGATTGATCTTTCTTGCCATGGGAGAAGTGCTTAGCTTTGGGTTCAATCTTGTGGTGTCCATGCCCAGTGATAGTAGGGGCAGCAAGGCACGTATTGTATTGTTGCCATTGAGAATAAAAAGATGGGGTTTATATCATATTGCTTGAGTTTATCCCTCTACATCATGTCATCTTTCTTAATGCGTTACTCCGTTCTTATGAACTTAATACTCTAGATGCATGCTGGATAGCGGTCGATGTGTGGAGTAATAGTAGTAGATGCAGGCAGGAGTCGGTCTACTTGACACGGACGTGACGCCTATGTTCATGATCATTGCCTTAGATGTCATTATAATTATGCGCTTTTCTATCAATTGCTCGGCAGTAATTTGTTAACCCACCGTAATACATGCTATCTCGAGAGAAGCCACTAGTGAAACCTATGGCTCCCGGGTCTCTTTTCCATTATATTAAAGTCTCTTTTACATATTGTTGAGTCTCATTTACTATTTTGCAATCTTTACTTTCCAATCTATACATCAAAAATACCAAAAGTATTTACTTTATTATCTCTATCAGATCTCACTTTTGCGAGTGATCGTGAAGGGATTGACAACCCCTTTATTGCGTTGGTTGCAAGTTCTTGATTGTTTGTGCAAGTGTTCAGTGACTTGTGCGTCGTCTCCTACTGGATTGATACCTTGGTTCTCAAAACTGAGGGAAATACTTATGCTACTTTGCTGCATCACTGTAGCGATCAGACCTCAAACAGTCTAGTCTCTGTGCATCAGTGTCATCCCTGGAACGGTAATGCTGACAGGCACAGTACTCGAGGATTTATAATAAAGTTTCAATCACACACTTATTACATCGAATGTCTCAAAAGAGAACTTATTATAATAAATTGGCTTAAGGCCATCTAAAATAAGATAACAGCGGACGGCTTGGAAGATAAAGTGAGTCCATCAACTCCAACGGCATAGCTAAGTGAACAACAACGACCTATCGCACCTTACTCGTCATCGGAAAAGTCTGCAACATGATATGTTGCAGCCCGAAATGGGTCAGCACATGGAATATGCTGGCAATGTAACACAAAAGAATAATGAACAGAATAAATGCTATCACTACATGCATATATGGCTGGTGGAAAGCTCGATGGTTAAGATTTTGCATAAAGCCAATTTTTCCCTACAACAAAGGAATAAATTTTATTTAACTATCATGGTGGTTGTTAAACATTGAGAACGTTCCTCCAACTCAATCCCAATTAAGCAATATTAATTTACCCAACAAAATTAATTTAGAGTGATGAGATCAACATGATAATCCAAGAACCAGATACTCAAGATGTCCATAACCGGGGACACGGCTAACCATGATTGGTTTGTACACTCTGCAGAGGTTTGTGCACTTTTCCCCACAAGATTCGATCTCCTCCGTTAGATTTCTCGCACTACATGATGTTTGAGAAACGGATGACCGAGACATAGTCTTTCAGAAACATTAATTCTTTACTCCGGATGGACAGTTACACCTACTTTCCCCTACATCTACTAGGCTACCACTGAAAGAGGTCATGCAACCTACTCAACTATGCTAGAGCCCATAATAGCTTGTCCACACATGGAAGTTTCTAGCATGAATAATCTTATGATCCCTTTGAGCCTGGGTGGGGAACCGTAGGATGATCACACGGGTACTCCGGGATATCCTAGGACAACACTGGATTCTCTAGGTGCCCGCAACCAATCCACCCAGATGTGTATTTAAGTAGCCACCTTAAGTTAACCATTAACTAACAACTCTCACATGTGTCATGGATACACTCACCCAATCCACATCTATGAGCATAACATAGCAATCCTAAGCATAACGTAGAAGTAACTCCCAAAGGTTTGATAATAAAAGGACAAATAGGATCTACCTCATCATCTACTTCCCAACCCACATGTAAATCAGCTCCTAATCATGCAATGTTTGAGGATTGGAACTAATGCGTAAAAACTGGGTAATAAAGGGATATGATCAAAGTGCGTTTTGCCTTGCTGATGATCTGCAAAAACCTAGAGACTCGTAGTAGCACGCTTGGCACTTCGGGAATTCTATCGCAAACAAACAATAGCATACATAAGCACTCAAACAAGAAGCATGGGTAAAACTCAAATAAGAAGATCCAAACAGAAAGTTCAACTGAAAAGCTTCAACTTGCAAAAAGAATCAACTCAAATGGAGCAACGAAACTCAAGATACAAACGAAACAAGATCGTTTACTAATCTGGACTAAAGTCAAATTTTACAGTACCAAAATCATGTTCAAGTTGGTTAACTAGAAAGAGGGCTTTGAGGCTAAGATTTAGGCACTGGTTTCATCTAAGTTGGACAAACGAGCAAAAAGTTATACTAGAACAAAGATCAGGGCAGAAATCACGATCGAAAATAATCGCAGATAAAACCCTGGAAAATAAAACGAGACGAACAGACTAACGAACGAACGTTTGCTGTCTGAACCTAACCGGCGAACAACGTTCGTTAAAATGAACGAACGGACGAACGTCTGTTAAACAACTAAACCGAAGAAAAACCGAACCGATCTATCTAAAAAATCATATCTAGGGTTTTCTAAAAAAACGATGGTTTTTACTTAAACCGGAAAACACGACGGCGGCGGCGATGGCTACCTCCGACGAGGCTCCGGTGGGGCTCCAGCTGCGGCTGCGGCGGATGAAGGCGGCGGCGTCGGGCGGCGGTGGCGCGGCGTCGACATCGGGCGACGGCGGCTTGCGGCGACGGGCGGCGCAGGCGGCGGCGGCTTCGGGCGCGGGGCGGCGGTGGTGCGGTGCAGGAGGAGATGGCGGCAGGGCAGCGAGTTTTATAGGCGGCCGGGGGGTGGTGGCTTGGGGAGGGGGTCGGACGGAGGGAGCCCGAGGCGGCGACGGCATCGCCGGCGGCCACGTGCGGCAGCGGGACTCCGCCTGGGGGTCGGGGTCGACCGAGGCGATGGCTTGGGTCGTGGCACACTTAGGCGAGCGCGCACGAGGCGCGGGTAGGCGGCGGCTGGCCCGGCTCGGCTGGGCCATTGGCCCAGTCGGGCGACGCGGGATTTTTTTTATAAAAAATTCCTCAGAAACAGAAAAATAATAATAAATTATAAAAATACTCTAAAATGCCAAAAACAATTTTCATGTGGAACACCGGCTCAAAGCGACCGGTTTACCTTGCATTGCCACCCCAGAGACCTTGTCTTCTGGCAACACACAACAACATGGTAAAGAAAAACAACCGCTTTATTCATGCTGGCGGAGCATAGTTTATATTACAACAGTTAGCGAGGCCAAGCGGCACACACGGTGCGGCTGAACAATATGTACATTATTTAGTGAACATAAAGGGGCCTCGATCATGACAACTACTCGGCAGCGGAACAACGTCGTAGCGGGACTCCATAGCACAAGGACACCGATGTGGACACGGTCTAGACTCGAACAGCACTCCTTTCCAACGAGACTTTCCTGAAATCTGGCATGACACGCCAGGTCGGTACATTGAATGTACTTGCAAGATCACAATAAGCATAAACATAATGACAAACAATATCATGACATTTAACCATTTAATCAACAATGCATCCATACATCTAACATGATGTGACTATGTTCAACAGGTACTTGTTCCATGGGCATGCTTACCGGACGTGATCATTTCCAGACCACAAACATGAAAATCTCTAAAACACACTTGTGATCCTTTCGGCGATCACCACCCGACCAATCCATGGCCTATGATCCTTACGGCAAACATAACCCGACCAACTCTTGGCCCATGATCCTTACGGTGATCACAACCCGACCATCTCATGGCCAACTCAACACGATGGCCTCACTGCCATCCTTAGTGCAAACTTAGTGTGCATATTTTATTAAGTGTTAACCCATGGCGTACCCTACTTTCGAGCGTGTCTGTGACCGTGGACTTGGCTATCGGTAGATTAAAAACACTCTGCAGAGGTTAGTACACTGTAACCACACTACGGAACCCATGGCCTCGCACTCCCATTCGGGTGGACCAACAGCGTTCCGACGAAACCATTTCATTGTCATGACACTCTCCCGGCCATTCCGACTCAGACCCCACCGGGCTAGTCCTGGGTGGCCCCGTGTCTACCTCCAGACACCTCAACCACTGTCGTGGACACGATCCACTCTGGGATCCGGTACCAAAATTAACTTAACAACGGGCTCACAAGGTTATGCTTGCCTACCGGGCCAGGATACAGCACGCCCATAACCTTCCCTAAATGGAGGCACCGACCAGAGGCACGACAATGAAACGCATTAAGGCTGTCCCATACCGGCAAGTGTGGTTGCACTAGGAAAGACTCGTTTCAGCGGCACCATGACCCGGTCAACAACATGTTCAAGTTGAGTTATTAATCAGGTTCAACTTCATGTGAAAAATAACCGGTGTCACAATACCGTTCTATGCATCACTTAACATATGCACCACATAACCATGTAAACAACTGAATCGACCACGCTCCTATGGAGCCATCATCAACTCATGCTTCTACTCTGGTCAAGATCACACCTCACTTATACTAGAATCATTACTAGCAATCTCATCATTTTTAATCATGCAAAAATAACAATTAAACTAATTATCCAACTCTATGATCATATCATTTATTCATCTCATGCAACTAAGTTCTCCTTAGTTTATCAACAAGATTCACTTCAAACATTTTGTAGTTCAAGTATTTTAACATGACAAGCATTTAACAGAATATAATCATCATATATATAATTTAAATGCATGAATATTCATAAGTTCAAGTAGGAAAATCACAAATATTGAAGTGGCACTATGAAAATATTACTGTGGCTTGCCTTAGTGCTGATGAGGTTCACAAATCTCCTGGTGATCCTCAAGACAAGCTGGTTCTTCTGAAAATATTCAAAATCACCAAAAGAAAATATCAAGAAACCTTCTGAAAATTACCAGAAAATCCAGACAACAAGGAAAAATCCCATCTTTTGGGTGCTATTAGATTTTTGGACACAGAACACGATGCAAAAAGAATCAATGCATTTGGACCTATAGATAAAAAGTTATGGCCATTTGAAGTTTCCTGGAATTTAAATGAATTTGAAATAATTAAACTGAGGGGGTGACGTCGAAAGTGTAAATCCCGGGGCGCCACCACTCATACCGCTTCACGCGCGTAATGAGTGGCTGACTAGCGGGCCTCGCTAGTCAGGCCGGAGGGAGGGGAGAGGGAAACAGAGGGGGGCGGCGCCTAGCCGGAGCTCACGCCGGCGGTGAGGCTTCTTGGAGGCGAACGAGAGGGAGGGATCAAGGGAGAAGACGACTGCGCACCTGCCCGTACCCATAGCGTAGCTAACGGTGGCTAGACGGCATCAGATTTGACCTCTCAAGCGGTGACAGAGGGCGGAGGTTGCCGGAATTGAAGAAGACGGTGGCTTGGGGCGGCTCCAGGGGCTCCAGCTAGGTGGGTTGGCTTCACGGAGGAGAGGCGGAGGCCCTGGCGGGGTCGCCTTGGCTTGGGAGGGGCCGGAGCTGCGGGAACGATCCAGAGGGGATCGCCGGCGAGCTCGGCTCTAGGACGGCAACCTGCGGCCTGCCCGGCCGGGCTGCGGCTTCTAATGGCTCTAGGAGGGAGTGGGAGTGGTTGAGGTGCTCCAGGAGGCTGTGGAGGGGCTGCTTTTATAGGCGGGGCGGCGAGGAGGGCTCGGGCTCCGCCGGAGGACACCTATCCCCGACGCCGGGCGACGAACGGTGCCAGAGAGCGATGGAGAAGGCGACGGAGGTCACGCAAGCACTGTACGCGGGCGCGGACGAGCACAGGAGCGAGGGGGAAAGAGACGAACACAGTGCACGCGCACTGTGCCATTGGCCGGTCCGTGCCCGTGCTCACTGCGGCGAGCTCCGGTGTTGGCCAGCGGCAGGGTGGAGTTATGGAGGTGGAGACGAGGATGGTGGCGAGGGTTGGCACACTATGGCCGGGCCGAGCAGTGAGCACGCACTCAACAGAGGCGTTGGCGATGCGCAAAGCGCGCGTATTGCATGCCAGCACGCTCGGACGAACGCAGTCACCACGTGGAGATGTTTGGCGTGTAGTCCCTAGTAAACTAAGTGTTACCACAGTTGGGTTAGGTTCCAGGTGCAGTAGAAGTAAAATGGTGCTGCTGACAAGTTACTGGATAGTAACTTTGGAGAGTTACTGTGATCAAACTACTGGGATTCAAGGGCTGAGCTTTGGGGTTTTACTATCTCTTACTAAGGTAAATAAGCACAGGGAAAACCAGCTACAATGGAGCTAGTAAAAAGGTAGTTGCTGTAGAAACTACCATTTCAGCCCAGAAGTGACTTTATTTTCTGTAGCCAAAATATTCCAAAGAGTGGTGAAATATTTTTCCTCAGAAAGGTGCCCTAGGGTCCAAAGAATAATTGGGATTTTTCTCAGGATTTTTGGGGCAAGAAACATTGGGGTTGCTTTGGAGCTCAAAGGTTTAGCTAGGGTTTTGGATGCCAAAATGAATATTTTTCATTTAAGAAAAAATTTCCAAGCAATATTGTTGGGTTTGCCAGGGGTGAAATGATGGTTTTGAGGAGGAGAGGGAACACTTGGGTGAAAATCAAGGGGTACCCAAGTGGTTAAGTCCGAATGAAATGATTCAAAACCAACTCAACTGAAAATCAAGCAAAGAAATTAGGGCAAAAACCAGGCTGTCACAAACCTCCCCCACTTAGAATGAATCTCGTCCTCAAGATTCGGTTGCTTGGGAAAACCATTCTGGATAGCATGCCCTTAGAAATTCTTCTGATTCCCAGGTTGATTCTGACTCGGTATGATGCATCCATTGGACCTTGTAAAACTTTCATGATTTACTACGAGTGACCCTTTCCATCTGATCCAAAATTTTCACTGGCCTCTCTTCATAGGTCAAGTCCTTTGCCAGCTCTATCTCTGTCAAATCGGTCTTTTTCTCGGGCGGTGATATGCACCGTCGCAGTTGTGACACGCGGAACACGTTGTGCACGTCTGACAGCTCAGGGGGCAACTCCAACTGATATGCCACATCACCTACCCGTGTTATAACGGGAAATGGACCAATAAACCTGGGTGCCAATTTTCCACGGGTTTGAAACCTTTTGATTCATTTCATAGGCGTGACTCGAAGGTAGACATGTTCTCCGGGTTCAAAGCTGATTGGTCAGTGCTTGGCATCATAATAACTTTTCTATCATGATTTTGCCAATTGTAATCTGTCTCGGATCTCCTTGACTTGCTTTTCGGCTTCCAGCATGAGATATGTTCCGAAAATACGGCTATCTCCGGTTTGAGACCAATTTAATGGAGTGCGGCACTAACGGCCATACAAATCTTCATATGGTGACATCTTAAAACTGGTCTGGAAACCATTGTTATACGAGAACTCGGCGTACGGCAAGCAATCTTCCCATTGTGGTCCTTGGGCCAAAACACAGGCTCGGAGCATATCATCGAGTATCTGGTTTACTCTTTCTGTCTGCCCATCCATCTGAGGATGATAAGCGGTACTGTATTTCAACTCTATCCCGAGGGCCTGATGGAGACGGGACCAAAAAGCGGAGGTGAACAGCTAACCTCGGTCAGAAGTGATGGTTCGGGCAACTCCATGCAGACTGACAATTCTGGACACATACATTCATGCAAGCTCATCGGCTCGGTATGAGGTTTTGATTGGGAGGAAGTGGGCCACCTTGGTTAATGTATCCACTATGACCCAGATCGCATTATTGCCCCATCGGGTCTTCGGTAGTCTTGTGATGAAATCCATACAGACATCATCCCATTTCCATTGTGATGCTGGCAGTGGTTGGAGAAGTCCGGCTGGTTTTTGATGTTCTGCCTTTACTTTGTTGCATATGTCGCAACAGGCTACAAAATAAGCGATGTCTTTCTTCATTCCATCCCACCAGAATATTTGTCGAAGGTCTTCATACATTTTTGTACTTCTAGGGTGGATTGAATACGAGGACTCGTGGGCTTCTGACAAAATTTTCTGCTTTAGTCAGCTTGATTAGGCACACAAATCCTTCCCCTAAATCGAAGGGTACCGTACAGATCCTTGGAGAAATCGGAAAACTTGAGATGTTTCTGCAGATCGGCATCGCCTGCCTGGGCTTTGCAGATGTCTTCCTCAAGAGTAGGGGTAACCTTCAAAATATTGGCAAGGCCAGCCTCAACTATGACCAAGTTGAGCTGAGCTATCTCTTCTTTAAGTTCGGAAGGCAAAGATTCCAACATGACGTTTAAACTGACGGGCTTTCGACTGAGCGCATCGGCAACCATGTTGGCCTTACCCGGATGGTAATTTATTCCAAGGTCATAATCCTTGACCAACTCGAGCCATCTTCGTTGTCGGAGATTTAAATCCGGCTAAGTAAGTATATACTTGAGACTTTTGTGATCGGTAAAAATTTGGCACCTTTTTTCGATGAGGTTGTGTCTCCAAATTTTTAAAACATGTACTACCGCGGCCAATTCCAAATCAGGAGTGGGGTAATTTCCTTCATGGGGTCGTAGCTTCCGTGAGGCATAAGCTACTACCTTGCCATCTTGCATAAGCACGCATCCTAGTCCTTGCCGGGAAGCATCGCAGTATACATCAAAACTGTGGTAGATATCCGGAAGTGTTAATACTGGCGCAGTTGTCAAGCATTTCTTCAACTCGGTGAAACTTTTCTCACAGTTCGAAGTCCATTCAAACTTCTTATCCTTTTTAGCAGCTCCGTCATGGGCTTAACAATCTTGGAAAAACCTTCAATGAAATGGCGGTAGTATCCGGCTAATCCAAGAAAACTCCGGATCTGAGATACGGTGGCGGGTGGCAACCAGACAAGTACATCTTTCACCTTGCTTGGGTCCACGGCTATACCTTCAGCGGATAGCACATGCCTGAGGAATCCAACTTGCTTGAGCCAAAACTCGCATTTACTGAATTTGGCGTATAACTGGTGCTCACGGAGTCCTTGTAGCACTGCGCGAAGGTGTTCCTTATGCTCTTCTTCACTTCTTGAGTAAATAAGTATATCATTGATGAAGACGGCCATGAACTTATCGAGGAAATACATGAATACTTTATTCATCATGTGCATGAAAAGGCGGGGGCGTTGGTGAGGCCGAAGGACACGACGGTATATTCATAGAGACCGTAGCGAGTGGTGAGCGCGGTCTTGGGAATATCCTCCTTTTTAATTTTGAGCTGGTAATATCCAGTCGGCAAATCAATCTTTGAGAATACCTTGGCTCCACTGAGCTGATCAAACAAATCATCAATTCTTGGTAGAGGGTATTTGTTTTTGATCGCGACATCATTCAACTACCGGTAGTCCACACACATACGAAGGCTGCCATCTTTCTTGTCCACAAAAATAGCAGGTGATCCCCATGGCGAGGAACTGGGGCGGTTATATCCTTTTTGGAGCATTTCATCAAGCTGTTTCTTTAGCTCCACTAATTCGGACGACGGCATTCGATAATATTTCTTGTGTATTGGTGTGGTTCCGGGCACAAGTTCTATTGCAAACTCAAGCTCCCGGTCAGGTGGCATGCCTGGCAGTTCTTCTGGGAATACATCGGGAAACTCACTGACCACCAGAATTAATTCCATTTCTGCTATTGCTGTAAAAACCATTTCCTTGGAGGGTATGCGCCTACGAGCAATAAACTTTGTAGTTTGTCCATCTTGGCCGGTCAAATTGACTTCTCGGGTCGCACAATTTATGCATACTTGGTACTGAGTCAGCCAATTCATACCCAAGATAACATCCAATTTAGCAGACTCAATAAGTATCAAAGACGTTGGGAAAGAGATTCCGTTGATACTGACTTCCATATTGCGGCAGACTAGATTGCTTCGAATAAGGGATCCCGGGGTTTGTACCAGCATATTCTTGCCCAAAAGCGAACAAGGAATTTTGTTTTGGGAAACAAAACTCCGAGAAATAAAAGAGTGGGAAGCCCCGAAGTCAAATAAAATTACAGCAGGTATGTTATTAACAGGAAACATACTGATGTAGGGCGGAACCCTAGGGGCCGATCTTTCACATTTGGAGTGGATCCTACGGGGAATCACGAAGAACACACGGAAGAACTAGAGGGAAAACACGGGGAGAACGAGAGAAACACTCAACCAACAAGGAATCAATCACACAAGTGCTAGATCACCGAACACAAAGAGATACATATGATCCACAATTAACAAAGGTAAGGATAAAAAGGTAACCAATCTTCTCCGTGAGGAGGTCTTGAATCCACAAGGGGATCTTCCCACGAGGGGGTCTTGAATCCGATAGAATCTTCTCCGAGGAGGCCGCGGTCTCTCACGAGGAGGAGATCCGATGGATGAGCGAAGCTCTATCTCTAACTTGAGCTAAATCAACACTAAACCTAACTAGGAGGAGGTGGAGGAGTATATATAGTCTAGGGCCATGAAGGGGTAAGTGAAGGGGTACATGGGCTGCGCCCCAACACATGGCAGCACACAGGCGTCGGACGTCCGATAGGTACCGGACGTCCGGTGGCTCACGAGGGTCCGGTCATCCGGTGCATGTCGGACGTCCGGTGTTTTGGCTCTGGACAGGTGGTGTCGGACGTCCGGTCGGCGTCGGTCGTCTGGGCGCTGGAGAGTGTCGGACGTCCGGTGTCTGGGGGTCGTCCGGGCGCTGGGAGTCGTTGGACGTCTGGTGGCTCCGGTCGTCCGTGGATTCGGCTCGGGTCTTCAGGGGCCGGACATCCGGGCTGGGCCGGTCGTCCGGTGGCTGTAGCTTCACGTAGCTTCTTCTCTGGGTCCTTGCTCGACATATGTGGGTGTCTGAGAGATGTAGGTGCAAATGTCTCCATGCGCGGTCGCGTAGCTTGACTCGGAGTAGGAGTCCAATGTGGGCACCGTCTTCATGTTGTTGAAGAGGTTCGCGCTCGTCATCGTAGTCGAAGGGGATGGCCCTTGCTCGACCGTCTTGTCGCCGTCTTGGTGTTGGAGGCCCATATGATGTGGCACCTCGTAGCTCGTCTCCATGACCGAAGGGAATTTCCCATGCTCGACCATCTTCCTTGGGGGGCTTCCGAAGATGGAAGTGTCACCCTCGCTTGTAGGTGGTCGCCTTGGACTTGATGAAGTCGTTGTAGGCGTACTCGTGGGAAGTAGGCGAAGATGCCATATGTCCAAAGGCGAAGATGCCTTGATAGCACTTGGCGAAGATGCCGAAGTGGTTGTTGTAGTCGTAGCACAGTCTTGGTGGTGGTCGTCTCGCGGTCTTCTTTTGTGCTCATGAAGTTTCGACATGGCATGTTGGGACTTGTTCATTTGCGCTTGTGAAGCATCTTCAAGATGATGATGATGTCATTGTCGTGCTTGAGCTCGTAGAAGATGTCGTTCGTCGTCGTCGTGCACATGATGCTTGGAGGTGACTTGCCCTTCATGACGATGTTGATCATGAACGTGATGGTGGTCGCCATGTAGTTGTTGACTTGGACGACTTGCGCTTGCATCTTGTTTGCGCTTCGAAGATGATCGACTTGGTCGCCGCCGCCTTGAAGATGATGAAGGGGAAGTAGACTTGATCAAGGCTCTAATCTCCTCCATCCTTGCATCTTGCTCCTCTTTATGTGCGGCAAGCTTCTTCTCGATGTGCTCTCGCAATCTTGATTGTGCGCCTTGCACTTGTTGTTGTAGATCGAAGAGTGGCGCTTTGGTGATGTAGTTGTTCACGCCATCTTTGTTGTCGAGGACCGGAGAGGAAATGCCTTGCCTATCCATCACAAGACTCGAGCAAATATGAGTGGGAGAAAGAGAAGAACTTATACCAATGTACCTTGAACGATGTTGACAATGAATCAAGTTCACTCAAATGCGGACAATGAAATAGCACTATTGGTACCAATCCTTGTCGGTTCTCACACCTACACAAGAAAAGCTTATGGTGGAGCTCGGTGAGGATAGTGGCACAAAAATTTAATGCAAAATGTTAGCAAGAGTCAATAATGTTGAAAGAGATTCACAAATTCGCAAGTGAAACAAATGGACCAATAGCAAAGAATGGCACACGGAAACACACACACGAATAGATAAATGGGGTCGTGCAACCAAGGAATGAGCACAAAATGTGGAATCCACGAAAAACGCTCGTGTTGCACAACTCAAGAGAGACGCTAGTACGATTGCTCTATAGGCGGATACGACACTTGTGCACAACCTATAAGATGCAAAATGGATAAACTTCTATCCCAAGTATGCTATGTATGTATTGTTCCCGGTGTTTCTCTCAAGATGATCCAAGATGATCGGATATGACAATCTTATGTGCAATGTGGTATGATGCTATGGCACTTGCTTACAAGCTTCTTTGCTCTTTCTCTTTTGCTTAATAGCTTTATTTCTTCTTCTTTTTTTGTATGGCCACTTTTGCACAATGCACAAACCAAGATAGCAATTGTGTATATGCGGGAACAAACTTGTGACACAAGATATGATAGCAATATATGCACCATGATGATATGGTATGTATGCTATGGGAAGTATGATCACTAATGTGCACAAGTAACGTTGCTGGCAATACTCAAATGGCTAGTCTCGATAGGCAAGTAACGCAAAATGGGCTAGGGGTTAACAATGCAATGGCAAGGGGAATATAAAATGGTGTCGTCGAGGTTATCGTCCTTGGTGATGATGAGAGGCGGTGTTGCCGATGTCGACCCGTTCCTAGATAGCCGAAACACCCTAGGAAATGGAAAAACCGCAAACTCAAAATCTCAAATGACAAATGTCAAATGGTGGTAGCGGAGAGCGGTGGTGGTTTGCACTTGGCAATGTGGGGTGGAATGATGAGCTATACACGTGTCGGAGTTGAAGTTGTCGTCCCTAAGTAGCCGAAACACGTTAGGAGACACAAGCCACAACTCAAACAAGCTCAAACAACTATTGGGTTAAGTTGGTGGTGGAAATGTATGGTGGGTAAGCCTATGCGGAAGTAGTGGTGGTGGTTGATGAAGAAGCAATCGTCCCTAAGTAGCCAAAACACCTTAGGAGACTCGAATCACTACTCAAGCAACCACTAATGCTATGGCAAGCAAAATGGGTTAGGTTGCGGAAGTCGGTGGTGGCTATACGGATGATGTGGTGGAAGGCCTAGGCAAACTTGCCAAATTTTCGAAAATTTGATGGAGTCAAATTGTGTTGGTGGTATTTTTGTGGGAAGGGGGATGTCAAGAGCTTCAAAACGAGCTAAAGAACGTCAAAATCGAAGTTCGGATGAATTAGTTATGGCCGAAACAAGAATCAGCCGAAGTCAATATCTACAGGTTACGGACGTCCGTAAAGGTCAGATGTCCGGAGCGTCGGACGTCCGGGAAAGTTGGAAATCCGTAAATTTGGTTCGGGTTAGGTGTCCCGGTCGTCCGGAAAAGGTCGGACGTCCGGTGCTTCATGGGGGTCTGGACGTCTGTAAATCGTCGGTCGTCCGGTGGGCCGGGGTCAACGCGAAATTTCAGATCCGGGACGCGATTTTGGGCGGAAGTTGGTGATTTCGGGGTCAAAATTCGCGGGATTTCGTGGATGAAAGATGGGGAAACTTGGGGAAATGATAGATCCACTTGAAACCAAGCAAATCCATGGATCAAAATCAACAAAACATCGTCAAACCAACAAATCACAAAAAAATTTGGGGTTATTTTTGGTGGGGATTTTCAGATTTAGGACGAAAACAACAAAATCAAGCTAGAAAAAGAGGGGTAGGGGCTCCAAAAACATGATCAACGTGGCTCATGATACCATAGATGATGTAGGGCGGAACCCTAGGGGCCGATCTTTCACGTTTGGAGTGGATCCTACGGGGAATCACGAAGAACACGCGGAAGAACTAGAGGGAAAACACGGGGAGAATGAGAGAAACACTCAACCAACAAGGAATCAATCACACAAGTGCTAGATCGCCAAACACAAAGAGATACATATGATCCACAATTAACAAAGGTAAGGATACAAAGGTAACCGATCTTCTCCGTGAGGAGGTCTTGAATCCACAAGGGGATCTTCCCACGAGGGGGTCTTGAATCCGATAGGATCTTCTCCGAGGAGGCCGCGGTCTCTCACGAGGAGGAGATCCGATGGATGAGCGAAGCTCTATCTCTAACTTGAGCTAAATCAACGCTAAAGCTAACTAGGAGGAGGTGGAGGAGTATATATAGTCTAGGGCCATGAAGGGGTAAGTGAAGGGGTACATGGGCTGCGCCCCAACACATGGCAGCGCACACGCGTCGGACGTCCGACAGGTACCGGACGTCCAGTGGCTCGCGAGGGTCCGGTCGTCCGGTGCATGTCGGACGTCCGGCGTTTTCGCTCTGGACAGGTGGTGTCGGACGTCCGGTCAGCATCGGTCGTCCGGGCACTGGAGAGTGTCGGACGTCCGTTGTCTGGCGGTCATCCGGGCGCTGGGAGTCGTCGGACGTCCGGTGGCTCCGGTCGTCCGTGGATTCGGCAAGGGTCCTTAGGGGCCGGACGTCCGGGCTGGGCCGGTCGTCCGGTGGCTGTAGCTTCGCGCAGCTTCTTCTGTGGGTCCTTGTACTTGGCGTCCTCGCTAGCTGTTCCGTTGGATGTGGTGGCTTCGTGGCTTTCCTCCAAGTACCTGATCATGCATAGAACACACGTTGGAGGTAGTAGCCATATCTCACATGTAGAAAGTGATGGTTCGGAGAGGAGCGAGTTCACCTTGTGTCCAATGGCGTATGTTCGAGGTCTCGTCATATGTCCACTTGGGGTTTGGAGAGTAGTCGGAGTGTACATGGGGATGAACGTGGGATGCTCCGCATCACATACCAATGACGACTTCGGGATTTTCTTGGGCTTCGTCGGCGGAAATGTGATGAATGTATCCCGTGACGTCGTGTTGACTTGGTCCTGCCTCCAAATAATGGACTTGTGGCTTGAACGTAACATTAGTCCGGTTGTTCTTGGGACACTGTTTAGCATAATGCCCGGTTTGTCCACAACTGTAACAAGAATTATTGCGCATGCGATTCTCCAGAACTGGGTTGAGCACGTCATTCTTGACTTCGGTGTTGGCCTTGTTAACATTTTGTTGCCAATTAGGCTGGTATGTCACCGGAGTTGGCTGCCAGGTACGAACCTTCTGCACTGGCTGCATTTCCCTTTTGGGCTCAAACTTGCGCTTGTGGTCATTATGGGCAGACTTATTATCTGATGCAAGCTTGTGTTCCCTTTCAGCAATGAAGGCCTTGTTCACCAGGGTTTGGAAATCTGGAAAATCAAACACACTGAGAGCACAGTGAAGTTGTGGGTTTAATCCACCAAGAAATCTGTCCATCTTCCTTTCTTCAGTGCCACGTCATATTGAGAGTAACATGACAGGTGATTAAATTTCTGCAAATATTCCCCCACTGACTGACTTCCTTGGAGGAGCACGAGAAATTCACGCTGCTTAGTCTTAATGATTCCCGTAGGGATGTGGTATTTCTGGAATTGTTCCTTGAATCTCGACCAGGTAATTGCTTCATTATCAGCCCTTATAGCTTTTTCATTTTCCCACCATATAGCAGCAGCGCCTTCCAGATAATGTGTTACAAACGGAACCTTATCCTCTTCATCAGTTCAAGCAACCTCAAGCTTCTTCTCCATAGTTCTCAGCCAATCATCTGCATCCAAGGGGTCAACGGCCTGACTGAAACTAGGAGGCTTAGTCCTTTGAAAATCAGATAACTTGGAGTGAGGGACGGGCTGATTTTCATTCTGTCCAACCATTGCTTGAATACTTCTGAATATTTCCATCAAATCATTATTTCGTCGTTCTTCGAACATACGCATAATTTGCTCGGTGGAGGCAGTGGTGGAACATACGGTTCGGGTGATTGTCCTGCCTGTCGTGTGGAACGCCGAACAGGAGAACCCTCGCGAACGTTGCTACTGCAGCCTCCCCGCGTCATCCTAATATGATTTTTCCCAAGTCAACGCAACCAAGATGAGAAGCATTCAACATAAACTAGGGAGAAGCCAGCAACAAAATCGAAAGAAACCGAAAAGACGAAGAAAATATGGCGAATAAAATAAAGTCCAACATAATTATACATAGACTCATACACTCTGTTGGAAAAGGCAGTGCCTAGGAGGCGCTTAGGCACGCCTAGGCGCTAGGCAATGACCCAACGCCTCGCCTAGGGCATAAGCAGAAGTCTAGGCAGAGCAAGTAAGAAATTGTCTACCCAAGCAAGAAATCATGCCATATTGCACTAATATGCCAAAAGGGCTATATTCAAATCGTAGTAGCTGGTCGTTAACATGCTTATATGCCTAAATTAATAAAATACACATATAATAACCACATATACACCCTAATAGTAAAAATTATATAATCGCCTAGGTTGCGCCTAGGGCGCTTAAGCACTGCTTAGGCACTAGGCGAAGGCAAACCGCCTCGCTTACGCCTACCGCTTTTTCCAACCTTGCTCATACATGAAAGATAACAACATGCCAGGTCCAACTACCCTCATACATGAAACGAAACATCATAACTCGTACGACTACATCCATACTCCATCCCGACGACTGAGAATACTCGAAAGCTCTACTGCTCCGCTGGTGTTGCGGGGTCCTCTCCTGAAGCGGACTCGGATCCAGAACTGACGGGGTTAACGGAGACCTCCGGGTTAAAAGTGACACAACGACGCTGCCTTGAGGGATCTCCCTCAAGAGCAGGTGGACGGTGGATCGTCGGGGCTGCAAGAGTGGCGAGGAGTGAAACCCACTCAGCAGGAGCACTAAGTGGACTCGCAGTCGCGGTGCCCGAGCTACTCGGAGGAGTAACTGGAGAAACAGGGGCCTAGAACTGGCAGGGACGTAGGGAGTAAAGCCTACAGATGGAGAAGTAGTGGTTGAGCGAGCAGAGACTAAAGTAGAGGCTAAAGCAGTACGCGCACGACTCAGCTCACGAGCCATCTCGTAGATCAGAAGATAGCTAGCAGTGATGTAGCGAGAAAGGTGGCTAGGTACACTATCAGACTCCGGCTCAATGATAGGGAAACGGACACGACCATTTTCGTGGAGAGAAGGGTAGTAACGGAAACCTGGGTCGTTCTGCATCCGAACCTCATTGTAGCGGAGCTCAACAAGTACCTCGAATGCAGCAAACTGGACAGCCTGAGAAGCGGTAGAAGCGTAGCCACTCTAAGAGGTACGAGTTTAAGAGCTGGAATCGGAACTGGCGCGCAGGGTAACCACGGCGTGATACTCATACACTGAGTCAGCTAGGCGCTCCCGATACACACGATAGGCTGGATTGTCTCCGTGAGGGTACAGCCGACACCACACATTACGAAGGAGATGCGGCGACGTGTACGGCATCAGCTGCAACTGGCACGGATATAGCACAGGAGCCATCTACACTCACAACCATTAGCAGGTTAGCATACAAATAAAATCAGTGCATGAAGTGCAACAACCAGCTACAATTATTACCGACACTCAGCTACAACTCGTATCTAGCATCCAATTAACTCGGCTTAGTCTAGCGTGGCCTACAGTCAGCGAGCTCTGATACCAAGCATTGTGGCACCCGGCTCAGAGCGACCGGTTTACCTTGCATTGCCAGCCCAGGGACCTTGTCTTCTAGCAACACACAACAACATGGTACAGAAAAACAACCGCTTTATTCATGCTAGCGAAGCATAGTTTATATTACAACAATTAGTGAGGCCAAGCGGCACACACGGTGCGGCTGAACAATATGTACATTATTTAGTGAACATAAAGGGGCCTCGATCATGACAACTACTCGGCAGCGGAACAACGTCGTAGCGGGACTCCATAGCACAAGGACACCGATGTGGACACGGTCTAGACTCGGACAACACTCCTTTCCAACGAGACTTTCCTGAAATCTGGCATGACACACGAGGTCAGTACATTGAATGTACTTGCAAGCTCACAATAAGCATAAACATAATGACAAACAATATCATGACATTTAACCATTAATCAACAATGCATCCATACATCTAACATGATGTGACTATGTTCAACGGGTACTTGTTCCACGGGCGTGCTTACCGGACGTGATCATTTCCAGACCACAAACATGATAATCTCTAAAACACACTTGTGATCCTTTCGGCGATCACCACCCGACCAATCCATGGCCTATGATCCATACGACGATCATGACCCGACCAACTCTTGGCCCGTGATCCTTACGGCGATCACAACCCGACCATCTCATGGCCAACTCAACACGATGGCCTCACTGCCATCCTTAGTGCAAACTTAGTGTGCATATTTTATTAAGTGTTGACCCATGGCGTACCCTACTTTCGAGCGTGTCCGTGACCGTGGACTCGGCTATCGATAGATTAAAAACACTCCACAGAGGTTAGTGCACTGTACCCACACTACGGAACCCATGGCCTCGCACTCCCATTTGGGTGGACCAACAGCGTTCCGATGAAACCATTTCATTGTCATGACACTCTCCCGGCCATTCCGACTCACACCCCACCGGGCTAGTCCTGGGTGGCCCCGTGTCTACCTCCACACACCTCGACCACCGTCGTGGCCACGATCCACTCTGGGATCCGGTACCAAAATTAACTAAACAACAGGCTCACAAGGTTATGCTTGCCTACCGGGCCAGGGTACAGCACGCTCATAACCTTCCCTAAATGGAGGCACCGACCAGAGGCACGACAATGAAATGCATTAAGGCTGTCCCATATCGGCAAGTGTGGTTGCACTGGGAAAGACTCATTTCAGCGGCACCATGACCCGGTCAACAACATGTTCAAGTTGAGTTATTAATCAGGTTCAACTTAATGTGAAAAATAACCGGTGTCACAACATGCTATGCATCACTTAACATATGCACCACATAACCATGTAAACAACTGAATCAACCACGCTCCTACGGAGCCATCATCAACTCATGCTTCTACTCTGGTTAAGATCACACCTCACTTATACCAGAATCATTACTAGCAATCTCATCATTTTTAACCATGCAAAAATAACAATTAAACTAATAATCCAACTCTATGATCATATCATTTATTCATCTCATGCAACTAAGTTCTCCTTAGTTTATCAACAAGATTCACTTCAAACATTCTGTAGTTCAAGTATTTTAACATGACAAGCATTTAACAGAACATAATCATCATATATATAATTTAAATGCATGAATATTCATAAGTTCAAGTAGGAAAATCACAAATATTGAAGTGGCACTATGAAAATGTTACTGTGGCTTGCCTCGGTGCTGATGAGGTTCACAAAGCTCCTGGTGATCCTCAAGACAAGCTGGTTCTTCTGAAAATATTCAAAATCACCAAAAGAAAATATCAAGAAACCTTCTAAAAATTACAGAAAATCTAGACAGCAAGGAAAAATCCCATCTTTTGGGTGCTGTTAGATTTTTGGACACGGAACACGATGCAAAAAGAATCAATGCATTTGGACTTATAGATAAAAAGGTATGGCCATTTGAAGTTTCCTGGAATTTAAGTGAATTTGAAATAACTAAAGAGAGGGGGTGAAGTCGAAAGCGTAAACTCCCGGGGCGCCACCACTCATACCGCTTCGCACGCGTAATGAGTGGCTGACTAGCAGGCCCCGCTAGTAAGGCCGGAGGGAGGGGAGAGGGAAACAGAGGGGGGCGGCGCTTCGCCGGAGCTCACACCGGCGGTGAGGCTTCTTGGAGGCGAACGAGAGGGAGGGATCAACGGAGAAGACGATTGCGCACCTGCTCGTACCCGTAGCGTAGCTAACGGTGGCCGGACGGCATCGAATTTGACCTCTCCAGCGGCGACAGAGGGCGGAGGTTGCCGGAATTGAAGAAGACGGCGGCTTGGGGCGGCTCCAGGGGCTCCAGCTAGGTGGGTTGGCTTCACGGAGGAGAGGCGGAGGCCCTGGCGGGGTCGCCTTGGCTTGGGAGGGGCCGGAGCTGCGGGAATGATCCGGAGGGGATCGCCGGCGAGCTCTGCTCCAGGACGGCAGCTCGCGGCCTGCCCGGCCGGGCTGCGGCTTCTAATGGCTCTAGGAGGGAGTGGGAGTGATTGAGGTGCTCCAGGAGGCTGCGGAGGGGCTGCTTTTTTATAGGCGGGGCGGCGAGGAGGGCTGGGGCTCCGTCGGAGGACACCTGTCCCGGACGCCCGGCGACGATCGGTGCCAGAGAGCGATGGAGAAGGCGACGGAGGTCGTGAAAGCACTGTACGCAGGCGCGGACGAGCACATGAGCGAGGGGGAAAGAGACAAACACAATGCGCGCGCACTGTGCCATTGGCCGGACCGTGCACGTGCTTGCTGTGGCGAGCTCCCGCGTCGGCGAGCGGCAGGGTGGAGTTATGGAGGTGGAGACGAGGATGGTGGCGAGGGGTGGCATGCTCTGGCCAGCCGAGCAGCAAGCACGCGCTCAACAGAGGTGTTGGCGACGCGCAGAGCACGCGTATTGCATGCCAGCACGCTCAGACGAACGCAGTCACCGCGTGGAACGTGACATCAGGCCACCCTACGCACTAACAAAGATGTCTGGCGTGTAGTCCCTAGTAAACTGAGTTGTTACCACAGTTGGGTTAGGTTCCAGGTGCAGTAGAAGTAAAATGGTGCTGCTGACAAGTTGCTGGACAGTAACTTTGGAGAGTTACTGTTATCAAACTATTGGGATTCAAGGGCTGAGCTTTGGGGTTTTACTATCTCTTACTAAGGTAAATAAGCACAGGGAAAACCAACTACAATGGAGCTAGTAAAAAGGTAGTTGCTGTAGAAACTACCATTTCAGCCCAGAAGGGACTTTATTTTCTGTAGCCAAAATATTCCAAAGAGTGGTGAAATACTTTTGCTCAGAAAGGTGCCCTAAGGTCCAAAGAATAATTGGGATTTTCTCAGGATTTTCGGGTCAAGAAAAATTAGGGTTGCTTTGGAGCTCAAAGGTGTAGCTAGGGTTTTGGATGCCAAAATGAATATTTTTCATTTAAGAAAAATTTTCCAAGCAATATTGTTGGGTTGGCTAGGGGTGAAATGATGGTTTTGAGGAGGAGAGGGAACACTTGGGTGAAAATCAAGGGGTACCCAAGTGGTTAAGTCCAAATGAAATGATTCAAAACTCCAAATTCAAAACCAACTCAACTGAAAATCAAGCAAAGAAATGAGGGCAAAAACCAGGTTGTCACATTTCACCGTCTAAATAAAATATTTAGACAAAAGTGAACATTTTTCTGGCCTAAAAATGCAATTTTGAAAACATGCATATTTTTCTAATTCAAATAAAATAGCAATAAAATCCAAATAAAAATATTTATTTGATTTTAACATTTTTCCTCCAATATTTCTTTTATTTTGGAGAAGTCATTTTATCTCCTCTCTTTTATTTTAATATTTGAAATATTTCGGAGGGAAAATGATTAAAACCAAAATGATCCTCTTTTCAAATTTGAGAAAATTCAAATATGAAAATAAATGGAATCCCCAACTCTCTCAGTGGGTCCTTGAGTTGCTTAGGACTTCTAGGATCAACCAAAATGCAATAAAATATGATATGCATATGATGACCTATATATAACATTCCCCCTTTAAGTTACAAACCTACCCCCTTTAAGTTTAATCTCGCCCTCGAGATTCGGGTTGGCTAGAAAATAGGTGTGGGTGGTCCTTCCATAGGTCTTCCTCTCGTTCCCAGGTGGCTTCATCCTCGATATTGTTGCTCCACTGAACTTTGCAAAACTTGATGACCTTGCTGCGTGTGACTCGGCTGGCAAACTCGAGAATCTTCACTGGTTTCTCCTCGTAAGTCAAATCACTATCTAGCTGAATTACTTCCAGTGGCACTGTATCTCTCAAAGGAATATCGGCCATCTCTGCGTGGCACTTCTTCAACTGGGAAACGTGAAACACATCGTGAACACCTGACAATCCTTCCGGCAATTCCAGCTTATAAGCAACTTCTCCCATACGTTCTAAAACTTTGTATGGTTCCACAAAATGGGGTGCTAGCTTTCCCTTAACTCCAAAACGCTTAAATCCTCAAAGTGGTGACACACGAAGGTATACTCTGTCTCTAACTTCGTAAATTGTCTCCTTGCATTTAGAATCCGCATAGCTCTTCTGCCTGGACTGGGCTACCTTGAGTCTGTCGCGAATCAGTTTAACCTTCTCTTCAGACTCCTTAATCAAATCTGGTCCAAACAACTGACGGTCTCCAACTTCATCCCACAATAACGATGTCCTGCACCTCCTTCCATACAAAGATTGGAAAGGGGCCATCTTCAAACTGGCTTGATAACTATTTTTATAAGAGAACTCTGCATACGGCAAATTGTCGTCCCAACTAGATCCATAATATAGCGCACAAGCTCTCAACATGTCCTCCAGAATCTGATTGACTCTCTCGGTCTGTCCATCTGTCTGTGGATGAAAGGCTGGCCTAAACTCTAGCCTAGTACCCAAAGTCTCATACAACCTCATGCAACTGATTCCAGAACTTTGAAGTAAACTGGGTTCCTCTATCTGATACAATGGTCCTCGGAACTCCATACAAACATACGATCCTGGTCATGTATATCTTTGCCAACTTAGCACTTGTATAAGTGGTCTTCACTGGGATGAAATGAGCTACTTTCTTCAATCGATCGACTACAACCCATATAGAGTCATAGCCTGAATGAATCCTGGGCAAACCAGTGATAAAATCCATGCCAAGCTTGTCCCACTTCCATTCGGGTATCGAAAACGGCTGTAGCAATCCTGCTGGCTTCTGAAGCTCTGCCTTAACTCTTTGACATACATCACATACTGCTACATACTCGGCAATATCCTTCTTCATTCCTGTCCACTAGAAACTTTCCTTCAAATCAAGATACATCTTAGTGTTTCCTGGGTGAATCGAATACGGTGAATCATGGGCCTCCTACAGAATCAACTTCTTGATCTCGGGGTCATTAGGCACATATACGCGATCCTCAAACCATAAAGTATCGTGCTCATCCTCACGAAATCCTTTAGCCTTTCCTTTACTCATCCTTTCCTTTATCTCTGCAATCCCTTGTCAGTCTTCTGGGCTTCTCTGATCTTACTCATCAAAGTAGACTGAATTCCAATGCTGCTACATAACCTCTCGGAACTATTTGCAAACATAGCTCGCGAAGATCCTCTGCTAACTCCTTGGGTAATCCTCGGGTCACGAGCATATTAACATAACTCTCGCGACTCAACGCATCGGCTACTACATTAGCCTTTCCGAGATGATAGTGCAATTTCATATCATAATCCTCAATGAGCTCCAACCATCTCCTTTGCCTGAGGTTCAACTCCTTCTGTGTGAAGATATATTTCAAAATCTTATGATCCATGTATACCTCACAATGGTTTCCGATGAGAAAATGTCTCCATGTCTTCAACGCATGCACTACGGCTGCTAACTCCAAATCATGTGTAACATAATTTTTCTCATGAGGTTTAAGCTCTCATGAGGAAGATGAAACAACTCTTCCCTCCTGCTTAAGCACTCTCCAAGTCCTCGACGAGAAGCATCGCAATACACTTGATAATCCTTCCGTTGATCTGGAAGAATCAACACTGGGGCTGTAACCAAACGTTTCTTCAACTCCTGAAAACTAGCTTCACACTCCTCAGTCCATTTAAACTTGGTGTCCTTCTTCAACAACTCTGTCATGGGTTTTGCAATCCTGGAGAAATTCTCAATGAACCTCCGATAATATCCTGCGAGTCCAAGAAAACTCCTGATCTCTCCAATTGATGTGGGTGCCACCCATTTAGTCACAGAAACAACCTTGGTGGGGTCTACTGCTATTCCTTCTCCGGATATAACAAGTCCAATAAATCCGACTTCCTTCAGCCAAAACTCACACTTGCTAAACTTGGCATATAACAAGTGTTCCCTAAGCTTCTCGAGAACCAATACAAATGCTCCTTATGCTCCTCTTCATTCTTCGAGTAGACCAATATATCATCAATGAACACCACGACAAACTTATCCAAAAACTCCATAAACACCTTGTTCATGAAATAGGCAGGCGCGTTAGTCAGACCAAATGACATAATGTTATACTCGTATAGCCCGTACCTTGTGGTAAAAGCTGTCTTGGGTATATCCTGCTCTCGAATCTTCAGCAGGTGGTATCTTGATCGCAGATCGATCTTAGAGAAAACTTTAGCTCCTGGCAACTGGTCAAACAAATCATTGATCATCGATAGTGGGTACTTATTCTTGATCGACACTTCATTCAACGCACGGTAATCAACAACCATCCTTAATGATCCATCCTTCTTCTCCACTAGAAGTACTGGGGCTCCCCAAGGTGACAAACTTGGTAGAATATAACCTTTATCCAGTAACTCCTTAATCTGCTTCTTAATTTCCTCCAAATCCTTTGCGGGCATCTGATACGGTCTCTTTGATATTGGCCCAGTGTCTGGCAAAAGCTCAATCAAAAACTCAATGTCTCTATCAGGTGGCATGCCTGGTAACTCCTCCAGGAATACGTCGGGGTAATCCTTCACCACTGGTACTTCCTCCTGTACAACTCCTGATAAGGAATTCACTTGAGTCATGTTCGGCACATGCAGGGATACATACTTGATCCTTCTTCCTTCTAGGGTGGTGAGCATAATTGACTTACTGGCACAATCGATGTTTCCTCCATACATCGATAACCAATCCATACCCAAAATCACATCCAATCCTTATGACTCCAGAATTATCAGATCTGAGGGGAAAACATGCCTACCTATGGTCAATGGCATCTGAAAATATCCTCGGCTTGCCATATGCTCCGCTCCTGGCGAGCTTACTAACATAGGTGTCCTAAGAACTTTGGTGGGCAACATATACTTATCCACAAATCCCCTAGATATGTATGAATGCGATGAACCAGTATCAAAAAGAACGATTGCAGTAAATGACTTAACCAAAAACTTACCTATAACTGCATCTGGCTGCTCTTCAACCTCCTCCATGCTAATGTGGTTCACTTGTCCCCTGTTGAAAGGGTTGGGCTTCTTCCGAGAGCTTCCATTGTCATTTCCATTCTTTGCTTCAGAACACTCGGTGGCGTAGTGTCCATTCTTCCCGCACTTGAAACAAGTAATGTGACTTAGATCCTTCTTGGCGGGTGTTGCTGGGTTGGAACGATTCTGGCTGCTGCTTCCTCCATTCCCATTCCCATTCTTGGGGCCACTATGGTTATGCGAACTTCGTCCATTGGAATTATGGCCTCCATGGTTATGGTGGATGTGTCCTCCCGAGTTCGTGGTAAAACGAGGTCTCTGCTGAGCTCCTGAATTGTACTTCCCTTGTCCATACTTCCTTTTGCGGCTCTCTATCTGCTGTTGCTTCCCTTCAATCATAAGATCTCTATCTACCAACTCCTTGTAGTTGTTAAATGTTGCCACCATCAACTGCATGCTCAGCTCATCATTCAGTCCTTCCAGAAACTTCTCCTACTTAGCAGCATCTGTAGCTACGTCATCAGGGGCATAACGTGCTAACTTACTAAACTCATCCACATACTGGCCCACTGTGCATCCTCCTTGGCACAAGTTGCGAAACTCGTGCTTCTTCATGTTCATAGCTCCTGCTGAAACATGGGCAGTGCGGAAAGCCTGCTGAAACTGATCCCGTGTAACAGTGTCAATGGGGTAAGTGGTTGTGAAATTCTCCCACCATGATGTTGTGGCTCCATCAAGCTGATGTGCGGCAAAACACAGTCTCTTCGCATCTGTGCATCCTGTAGTGGTCAGCTCCCTTCCAATCTTGCAGAGCTAGTCATCTACAACAATCGGCTCAGTGCAACTAGAGAACACCGGTGGATTCAGCCTTAGGAAACGGGCTAAGTGATCAACAGGTGGTGGTGGTGGTGGGTTGTTGTTGTTGTTTCCTTGGTTCTGATTCTGAACTAGTAGCTGCATCAAGGTATTCTGTTGCTGGATCAACTGAGTGAGCTCCGGTGGGAAAGCAAATCCATTGTCACGCCTCGGAGGCATCTGATGGGTTTAGAAAAGGTGAGAAAACAGAATAGAAATGAGGTCTAAAGGCAAAACACTACCCATATGCTCATGAGACAAACACAATCATATCACACCAATCAATTCAAACAAGGGCATACAATCAATCTAACTATCGTTACAAAAGTGCTCGGACTATTCTATATACATGGGGGAATACTACTAATAATATGGTGGTCGACTAGAAGTTTTGATCGGTGGAAGACTCCATGATATCTGCTCCAGCTTCATCAATGTAGTCATCATCGCTATCGTCGGGGTCAGAATCGGTGCCGTCGATGATGATGTACTCCTCTGAAGGAATGTCCTTGGAATGGTCATCATCTCCTCCTGGCGCGGGGTCTCCCATGAATACTCCTAGTTTCCTCGTCAGGTCATCATTCTTCTCCACTAGTATTGTCATTTCCTCCTCATATCCATCGCGTGTAGACTTGAGTTCCTCCTCTAGCTCCGTAATCCCGGTCATCGCCTTCTTCAGATCTATCATGCTTGCGCACATTTGGTTCTCCTGGTGATGAATGTGCTGGTTTAACTCCTGGATGAAAGCTGCAATGGACTTGTCCCTCCTGGTGCTGATCATCTCCCATTGCTCATCTTGGCACCCACATATCTGGTAAATAGTGTCCTTAAGATCCTTGTGATAAACTTCTCCAATGCGTCCCATGTGATGTGGGCTGTCATGCTCTTTCCTACACTCCAGGTTGGTGCATCAAAGGAAAACTCTATGGGCTCAGTAACTGGCATGAATGTCCTTCCTGGAACTTGAACTTGAATCATCCAGTGCTCCTCTTCTGGTAAAGTGATGATGTAGGTCCCGGTGAAGCTTGGTATTCTGATGTTCAGGTACCTAGTAACTTCCTTCAAGTGTCGTCCAAAAGGAGTGTCTTCATCCGGTTGTGTAAACTTGTTTCTTGAGCCCGCCATCCTATAGAGTGGAAAAGGGAGAGGAGTCAGAAATGAGTAGAGAAGAGTGACCTATAGTTTAACTTAGTGATTGTGTCCTACTGTCAGCGTGTGCTCTGATACCATCTTGTAGCAACCAGACCTCAAACAGTGTAGTCTCTGTGCATCAGTGGCATCCCTGGATCGGTAATGCTGACACGCACAGTACTCGAGGATTTATAACAGAGTTTCAATCACACACTTATTACATCAAATGTCTCAAAAGAGAACTTATTACAATAATATGGCTTAAGGCCATCTAAGATAAGATAACAGTGGAAGGCTTGGAAGATAAAGTGAGTCCATCAACTCCAACGGCATAGCTGAGTGAACGACAACAACCTACCGCTGCTTACTCGTCGTCTGAAAAGTCTGCAACATGATATGTTGCAGCCCGAAACGGGTCAGCACATGGAATATGCTGGCAATGTAACACAAAAGAGTAATGAACAGAATAAATGCTATCACTACGTGCATATATGGCTGGTGGAAAGCTCTATGGTTAAGATTTTGCATAAAGCCAATTTTTCCCTACAACAAAGGAATAAATTTTATTTAACTATCATGATGGTTGTTAAACATTGAGAATGTTCCTCCAACTCAATCCCAATTAAGCAATACCAATTTACCCAACGAAATTAATTTAGAGTGATGAGATCAACATGATAATCCAAGAACTAGATACTTAAGATGTCCATAACCGGGGACACGGCTAACCATGATTAGTTTGTACACTCTGCAGAGGTTTGCGCACTTTTCCCCACAAGACTCAATCTCCTCCGTTAGATTTCTCGCACTACATGATGTTTGAGAAACGGATGACTGAGACACAGTCTTTCAGAAACATTAACTCTTTACTCTGGATGGACAGTTACACCGACTTTCCCCTACATCTGCTAGCCCACCACTGAAAGAGGTCATGCAACCTACTCAACAATGCTAGAGCCCATAATAGCTTGTGGCTGCACATGGAATTTTCTCGCATGAATAATCTTATGATCCCTTTGAGCCTGGGTGGCAAACCGTAGGATGATCACACGTGTACTCCGGGATATCCTAGGACAACACTGGATTCTCTAGGTGCCCGCAGCCAACCCACCCAAATGTGTATTTAAGTAGCCACCTTAAGTTAACCATTAATTAACAACTCTCACATCTGTCATGGATACACTCAACCAATCCATGTCTACGAGCATAGCATAGCAATCCTAAGCATAACATAGAAGTAACTCCCAAAGGTTTGATAATAAAAGGACAAATAGGATCTACCTCATCATCTACTTCCCAACCCACATATTAATCAGCTCCTAATCATGCAATGTTCGAGGATTGGAACTAATGCATAAAAACTGGGTAATAAAGGGATGTGATCGAAGTGTTACTTGCCTTGCTGATGATCTGCAAAACCTAGAGACTCGTAGTAGCATGCTTTGCATTCCGGGAAATCTATCGCAAACAAACAATAGCATACATAAGCACTCAAGCATGAAGCACGAGTAAAACTCAAATAATAAGATCCAAACAGAAAGTTCAACTGAAAAGCTTCAACTTGCAAAAAAGAATCAACTCAAATGGAGCAATGAAACTCAAGATACGAACAAAACAAGATCATTTACTAATCTGGACTAAAGTCAAATTTTACAGTACCAAAATCATGTTCAAGTTGGTTAAGTAGAAAGAGGGCTTCGAGATGAAGATTTAGGCGCTGGTTTCATATAATTTGGATAAACGAGCAAAAAGTTATACTAGAACGAAGATCAGGGCAGAAATCACGATTGAAAATAATCGCAGATAAAACCCTGGAAAATAAAACGAGACGAACAGACTAACGAACGAACATTCACTGTCTGAACCTAACCGGCGAACAACGTTCGTTAAAACGAACAAACGGACGAACGTCCGCTAAACAACTAAACCAAAGAAAAACTAAACCGATCTATCTAAAAATACAGATCTAGGGTTTTCTAAAAAAACGACGGTTTTTACTTAAACCGAAAAAAACCGATGGCTGCGGCGGCGGCTACCTCTGGCGGGGCTCCGGCTGCGGTGGCATGGGACGAAAGCATCGCGTCGGGCGACGGCGGCTTGCGACGGCGGGCGGCGCAGGCGGCGGCGGCTTCGGGCGCGGGGCGGAGGTGCTGCGGTCCGGGAGGAGACGAAGGCGGGGCGGCGGGTTTTATAGGCGGCCGGGGGTGGTGGCTTGGGGAGGGGGTCGGGCGGAGGGAGTCCGAGGCGGCGACGGCATCGCCGGCGGCGACGTGCAGCGGCGAGACTCCGCCTGGGGGTCAGGGTCGACCGGGGCGACGGCTTGGGCCGCAGCCCACTCAGGCACGCGCGCGCGAGAGGCACGGGAGGCGGCGGCTCACCCGGCTCGGCTGGGCCGTTGGCCCTATTGGGCGACGCGCGATTTGTTTTTTTTAAAAAAATTCTGCCGAAACAGAAAAATCCTAATAAATTATAAAAAAAATCTAAAAATGCCAAAAACAATTTTCATCGTCTAAATAAAATATTTAGAACAAAGTGAACATTTTTCTAGCCTAAAAAATGCAATTTTGAAAACATGCATATTTTTCTAATTCAAATAAAATAGCAATATAATCCAAATAAAATTATTTATTTGATTTTAAAAAATTTCATCCAATATTTCTTTTATTTTGGAGAAGTGTTTTTATCTCCTCTCTTTTATTTTAATATTTGAAATATTTCAGAGGGAAAATGATTAAAACCAAAATGATCCTCTTTTCAAATTTGAGAAAATTCAAATATGAAAATAAACGAAATCCCCAACTCTCTCAGTGGGTCCTTGAGTTGCTTAGGACTTCTAGGATCAACCAAAATGCAATAAAATATGATATGCATATGATGACCTATATATAACATTCCAAATTGAAAATTTGGGATGTTACAATCACCCTTTCCTCTTCAAGGGAAAACCAACGCAAGCCAAGAAGGATTTCTGGCGCCGTTGCCGGGGAGATCTATACCAAGTCAAGCCATACCAAGTACCCATCATAAACTCTTCTCCCTTGCATTACATTATTTGCCATTCGCCCCTCGTTTTCCTCTCTCCCACTTCTAAAACGATTTTCGAAAACCTTTGCCTTTTCTTCGCCCCTCTTTCATTCATCTCTTTTCGCTTGCTTCTTGTGTGCTTGTGTGTTGGTGTGCCTGTTTGCTTTAATGGCTCTACCAAAAAGCGTTGATCCTCACCTCAGGAAGTTGGAAGAAATTGAAAATAACGTTAGAAGCTTTACGTCTTTGCAATTTGAGCATAATAATTTCTTCAGAAATGAGCTTAAGAACAAAAAGGTTATATGGAGTACATGAATAAAGACCTCGATGATATGTCTAAGGAATTTTATGGTTTGAAATCTCGGTTTGCTCTTCTCGAAAATTTAGTAGGCCAAATTTCTGATAAACAAGCCACCTTAGTTAATAAGATGGCCGCTAAACCGGAGGCTCTACATAATAATGATGAAGATCTAAAAGTGATTGATGTGACTCCTATTAAATCTTTGTTTTCCAATATGAATCTTGATAAAGATGGGACTGGAGATGAGTCAACTTTAGTTAAAAGGCGTCCCAATGATTCGGAGTTTTTAGATCTAGATACAAAAATTGATAAAAATGGGATTGAAGAGGTCAAAACTTTAAATAGCAATGAACCCACTATTTTGGATTTCAAGGAATTTAATTATGATAATTGTTCTTTAATAGATTGTATTTCCTTGTTGCAATCCGTGTTAAATTCTCCTCATGCTTGTAATGAAAATAAAGCTTTTACTAAATATATCATTGATGCTTTGATGCAATCTTATGAAGAAAAGCTTGAACTAGAAGTTTCTATCCCTAGAAAACTTTATGATGAGTGGGAACCTACTATTAAAATTAAGATTAAAGATTATTAATGTTATGCTTTGTGTTATTTGGGTTCCAGTGTTTCCACGATTCCAAAAACTTTATGTGATGTGCTAGGTTTCCGTGAATTTGATTATTGTTCTTTAAATTGGCATCTTGCAGATTCCACCAATAAGAAACCTATGGGAAGGATTAATGATGTTCTTATTGTTGCAAATAGGAATTATTTGCCCATAGATTTCATTGTTCTTGATATAGATTGCAATTCTACATGTCCTATTATTCTTGGTAGACCTTTCCTTAGAACGATTGGTGCAATTATTGATATGAAAGAAGGAAACATTAGATTCCAATTTCCATTAAGGAAGGGCATGGAACACTTTCCTAGGAAGAAAATTTAATTTCCTTATGAATCTAGTATGAGAGCCGCTTATGGATTGCATACCAAAGATGGCAATACCTACATCTATTCTTGTTTTTATGCCTAGCTAGGGGAGTTAAATGATAGCGCTTGTTGGGAGGCACCCCAATTTTATTTTTGTTCTTTGATTTTTGCTCCTGTTTAGTAATAAATAATTCACCTAGCTTCTGTTTAGATGTGGTTTTATGTTTTAATTAGTGTTTGTGCCAAATAGAACCTTTGGGAAGGCTTGGGTGAAGTCTTTGCGATCTTGCTGTAAAAAACAGAAACTTTTGTGCTCACGAGAATAGCTGTCATGTTTTACAGGAGAGTGATTTTAGGTTGATTATTTTTGCAGAAGATTAATAGTCAAATTCATCACGTCCACTAATTTATTTCATAATTTTTGGAGTTACATAAGTATTCGAAAGTTACAGATTTCTACAGTCTGTTCTGTTTTTGACAGATTCTGTTTTTCGCGTGTTGTTTGCTTATTTTGATGAATCTATGAGTAGTATCAGGGGGTATGAACCATAGAGAAGTTGGAATAAAATAGGTTTAACACCAATATAAATAAATAATGAGTTCATTACAGTACCTTAAGTGGTGGTTTATTTTCTTATACTAACGGAGCTCATGAGATTTTCTGTTGAAGTTTTGTGTTGTGAAGTTTTCAAGTTTTGGGTAAGATTTGATGGATTTTGAAATAAGGAGTGGCAAGATCCTAAGCTTGGGTATTCCCAAGGCACCCCAAGGTAAAATTCAAGGACAACCAAAAGCCTAAGCTTGGGGATGCCCCGGAAGGCATCCCCTCTTTCGTCTTCGTCTATCGGTAACTTTACTTGAGGCTATATTTTTATTCACCACATGATATGTGTTTTGCTTGGAGCGTCTTGTATGATTTGATTCATTGATTTTTAATTACCACAATCATCCTTTCTGTACACACCTTTTGGGATAGGCACACATGAATCGGAATTTATTAGAATACTCTATGTGCTTCACTTATATCTTTTGAGTTAGACAATATTGCTCTAGTGCTTCACTTATATCCTTTTAGAGCACGGAGGTGGTTTTATTTTATAGAAATTGTTGATCTCTCATGCTTCACTTATATTATTTTGAGAGTCTTTTAGAACAGCATGGTAATTTGCTTTGGTTATAAAATTAGTCCTAATATGATGGGCATCCAAGATGGGTATAATAAAAACTTTCATATAAAGTGCATTGAATACTATGAGAAGTTTGATTCTTTATGATTGTTTTGAGATATGAAGATGGTGATATTAGAGTCATGCTAGTAGAGTAGTTGTGAATTTGAGAGATATTTGTGTTAAAGTTTTTGATTCCCGTAGCATGCATGTATGGTGAACCGTTATGTGATGAAGTTGGAGCATGATTTATTTATTGATTGTCTTCCTTATGAGTGGCGGTCGGGGACGAGCGATGGTCTTTTCCTACCAATCTATCCCCCTAGGAGCATGCGCGTAGTAATTCATTTCGATAACTAATAGATTTTTGCAATAAGTATATGAGTTCTTTATGACTAACGTTGAGTCCATGGATTATACGCACTCTCACCCTTCCACCATTGCTAGCCTCTCTAGTACCGCGCAACTTTCGCCGGTACCATGCACCCACCATATACCTTCCTCAAAACAGCCACCATACCTATCTATTATGGCATTTCCATAGCCATTCCGAGATATATTGCCATGCAACTTTCCACCGCTTCGTTTATTATGACACGCTTCATCATTGTCATATTGCCTTGCATGATCATGTAGTTGACATCATATTTGTGGCAAAGCCACCGTTCATAATTTTTCATACATGCCACTCTTGAATCATTGCACATCCCGGTACACCACCAGAGGCATTCACATAGAGTTATATTTTGTTCTAAGTATCAAGTTGTAACTCTTGAGTTGTAAGTAAATGAAAGTTTGATGATCTTCATTATTAGAGCATTGTCCCAGTGAGGAAAGGATGATGGATACTATGATTCCCCCACAAGTCGGGATGAGACTCCGGACTAAATAAAAAAAAGAGGCCATAAAAAATAGAAATGGCCCAAATAAGAAAATGAGAGAAAAAGAGAGAAGGGGCAATACTACTATCCTTTTTTCCACACTTGTGCTTCAAAGTAGCACCATGATCTTCATGATAGAGAGTCTCTTATGTTGTCACTTCCATATATTAGTGGGAATTTTTCACTATAGAACTTGGCTTGTATATTCCAATGATGGGCTTCCTCAAAGTGCCCTAGGTCTTCGTGAGCAAGCAAGTTGGATGCACACCCATTTAGTTTCTTTTGTTGAGCTTTCATACACTTATAGCTCTAGTGCATCCGTTGCATGGCAATCCCTACTCACTCATATTGATATCTATTGATGGGCATCTCCATAGCCCATTGATACGCCTAGTTGATGTGAGACTATCTTCCCCTTTTTGTCTTCTCCACAACCACCATTCTATTCCACCAATAGTGCTATGTCCATGGCTCACGCTCGTGTATTGCATGAAGATTGAAAAAGTTTGAGAACATCAAAAGTATGAAACAATTGCTTGGCTTGTCATCGGGGTTGTGCATGATTAAATACTTTGTGTGATGAAGATAGAGCATAACCAGACTATATGATTTTGTAGGGATAGCTTTCTTTGGCCATGTTATTTTGAGAAGACATGATTGCTTTGTTAGTATGCTTGAAGTATTACAGTTTTAAAGTCAATATTTACATTTTGTCTTGAATCTTTCGGATCTGAACATTCATGCCACAATAAAGAAAATTACATTGATAAATATGTTAGGTAGAATTCCACATCAAAAATTCTGTTTTTATCATTTACCTACTCGAGGACGAGCGGGAATTAAGTTTGGGGATGCTTGATACGTCTCCAATGTATCTATTATTTTTTATTGTTCCATGCTATTATATTATCTGTTTTGAATGTTTAATGGGCTTTAATAAGCCCTTTTATATTATTTTTGGAACTAACCTATTAACCGAAGGCCCAGTGCCAGTTTCTATTTTTTGTGCCTATTTTAGAGTTTTATAGGAAAGGAATACCAAACGGAGTCCAAACGGAATGAAACCTTCGCGATGATCTTTCTTGGACCGAAAGCAAACCAGAAGACTTGGAGATGAAGTCGGAGACTCAACGAGGCATCCACGAGGCAGGAGGGCGCGCCTAGGGGGTAGGCATGCCCCCACCCTCGTGGGCCCCTCTTAGCTCCACTGACCTAGTTCTTTCGCCTATATATACTCTTATACCCTAAAAAACATCAGGGGGAGCCACGAAACCACTTTTCCACCGCCGCAACCTTCTGTACCCGTGAGATCCCATCTCGGGGCCTTTTCTGGAAATTTGTTGGAGGGGGATTCGATGACGGAGGGCTTCTACATCAACACCATTACCTCTCCAATGAAGCGTGAGTAGTTTACCACAGACCTTCGGGTCCGTAGTCATTAGCTAGATGGCTTATTCTTTCTCTTTGATTCTCAATACCAAGTTCTCCTCGATGTTCTTGGAGATCTATTTGATGTAATATTCTTTTGCGGTGTGTTTGCTGAGATCTGATGAATTGTGGATTTATGAACAAGATTATCTATGAATATTATTTGGTTCTTCTCTGAATTCTTATATGCATGATTTGATATCCAAGTCTCTTTGAATTATTGGTTTAGTTTGGCCTACTAGATTGATCTTTCTTGCCATGGGAGAAGTTCTTAGCTTTGGTTTCAATCTTGCAGTGTCCTTTCCTAGTGACAATAGGGGCAACAAGGCACGTATTGTATTGTTGCCATCGAGGATAAAAAGATGGGGTTTATATCATATCGCTTGAGTTTATCCCTCTACATCATGTCATCTTGCTTAATGCGTTACTCCGTTATTATGAACTTAATACTCTAGATGCATGTTGGATAGCCGTCGATGTGTGGAGTAATAGTAGTAATGCAAGCAGGAGTTGGTCTAGTTGACACGGACGTGATGCCTATGTTCATGATCATTGCCTTAGATGTCATCATAATTATGCGCTTTTCTATCAATTGCTCGGCAGTAATTTGTTCACCCACCGTAATACATGCTATCTCAAGAGAAGCCATTAGTGAAACCTATGGCCCCCGGGTCACTTTTCCATTATATTAAAGTCTCTTTTCCATATTGTTGAATTTTTTTTACTATTTTCGAATCTTTACTTTCCAATCTATACATCAAAAATACCAAAAATAGTTACTCTATCAGATCTCACTTTTGCAAGTGACCGTGAAGGGATTGACAACCCCTTTATCACATTGGTTGCAAGTTCTTGATTGTTTGTGCAGGTATTCGGTGACTTGTGCGTCGTTTCCTACTGGATTGATACCTTGGTTCTCAAAACTGAGGGAAATACTTGCACTACTTTGTTGCATCACCCTTTCCTCTTCAAGGGAAACCCAACGCAAGATCAAGAGGTAGCATCCTTGCCAAAATGAATATGAGTGAAGAATGTTGGCGGAGTCACCCTCAAGAACTCTCTAGTTCTTCTTCTTCGGGATCCACATCATCTTGATGGGAATCCTTGGGGTTGTAGATGTACTTCATGAAGTGGAACTTGATGTAGTCTTGGGAACCCACTTGACCAAGGCCTTTGGAGCATCTTCAAATGCATCTATCTCCTCTTGAAGCTTGTCCTTGCCTTTTAGCTTGTGGTCTTGTGGTGGAAGATCATCTTGAGCTTGTGTCCCCTTGAAGTAAGTAGGATCATACTTCTCTTGTTGAGGAACAAACTTCGTTTTGGGGTATTGATCTTCTTCCCACTCAACTCCATTGGCATTGAACTTTCATTCAAAACCAACACCTTGATTCTTCCGGTGCCTTCCTTGCTTGCGTACAATTTCCTCAAATTGCTTACTTCTGGCATGGCTCTTGTAAACACTTTTCTCTATAATTCCCTTCAATAAGCTATTTTCTTGCTCAAGTGTAACTTGGCTAAGAGAACCATTAGTGGAATCAAGAGAACTACTAGAAGCAACAATATTGGATTTAGCATGATTATTGTTACTACTAGAAGAAGAATCTTTCTTGCCCTTGTTGCTAGATTTTACTTGTGCCATGTAAGTAGACAAGAGTAAACGCTTGGCAATGTAAGAACAACCTTTCTTCTGAAGATCATCATTGATGGCTTTTAAGAACCCATGCTCTTGCTAAAGATTGAGCTTCTCGAAGCGTAGATTCTCATGAGTTTTTAAAAGTTCTCGATGATCTTCTAAAGTAGTTTCATGAGCTAACAAGAGTGTTTAGTTCTTTAGTTAGACGCTCAATCTCCTTCTTATCATTGTCAATCATTTCATCTTGATTGGCATGATTAATAGCATTTTCATCATAGTATTCATCACTAGAGTTGTCAACAAGTAAATCATCATCACCTAGCAAATCGTCTTCATCACTATTGAAATCAACATACTCGGGGTGTGTTACCTTGGGGCCTTTAGCCATGAAGCATCTTCCAATTCCTTCATTTGGTGAATCAAATATGCCATAGGAGTTGGTTGACACAAGTGCTAGACCGGCAACACCTTCATCTTGAGTATATTCGGAGTCGTAGTGATAACTTCTCTCGGAGTGGTGGTCGGAGTCGGAACCGGATACTCATTCAACAACATGAGCCTGATGTCTTCATTTTGTGTAGCTCCTTGATGACTTGTCCTCCCTTTCCAAATCCTTGCTTCTGTGAGAGGTTCTTCGTTCATAGCGATCATCTCTACTCCTTCCCTCTCTTGGAGGTGATTCTTCCCTTTTGCTCCTCCTTTTAGGTGAGCCTTCTCTTCTTTTGTAGGGAGCCATACACTCATTGAAGTAGTGTCCGGGTCTTCCACAATTGTAGCAATTTTTCTCACGACTAGAAGATCTTTTGTCGTTGTAGGACCTTGACTTGGAACTTCTTTCCTTGCTTCTACTCTTGTAGAATTTGTTAAAGTTCTTCACCATTAAGCTCAATTCTTCATTGAAGGCTCATTTCTCATTTGATGATGTAGGAGCATCACATGAAGCTTTGTAAGCACCACTAGACTTGTTGTGAAGCTCTTCTTTATCCTTGAGTGACATCTCATGAGCAACAATTCTTCCAATGACTTCGGTTGGCTTGAGATCTATGTAGTTTGGCATCATTTGTATCAAAGTGCACACGGTATCATATTTTCCATCCAAGGCTCTCAAGATTTTTTTGATGATGAATTTGTCGGTCATCTCTTCACTTCCTAAGCCGACAATCTCATTTGGGATGAGAGCAAGCCTTGAGTACATTTCAGCGACACCTTCACCATCCTTCATTTTGAACTTGTCAAGTTGACTTTGAAGCACATCCAACTTGGATTCCTTGATGGAGTCGGTACCTTCATGCATATCAATCAAAGTATCCCAAATTTCCTTTGCATTCTCAAGACGACTGATTATGTTGAATTCTTCGGGGCGCAGTCCGTTGAAGAGGATATCACAAGCTTGAGCATTGTATTGCAACATCTTCAATTCTTACGCGTTAGCTTCATGATTCGGTTCTCTCCCATCGAAGCATTCACCTTGGAAACCAATACACACAATAGCCCAAACAACGGGGTTGTATCCAAGAATATGCATTTTCATCTTATGTTTCCAACTAGCAAAATTAGTACCATCAAAGTAAGGACCTCTATGGTGGTAATTTCCCTTGCTAGACGCCATACTCTCCTGGGTTGTGAAACCAAGGCTATGATCACCAATGTTATGGAAATCAAGGCAAATGGAGACCAAAGCTCTGATACCACTTGTAGCATCGAAAGTATGTCTAGAGGGGGGGGGTGATTAGACTACTTGACCAATTAAAAACCTAACCTTTTCCCAATTTTAATTCTTGGTAGATTTTAGCAACTTAGCACAAGTCAAGCAATCACAATACAATTCAGGCAAGCATGCAAAGAGTCTATGAGCAGCGGAAAGTAAAGCATGCAACTTGCAAGAAAGTAAATGGGAGGAGTTTGGAGGGAGCAAACGCAATGTTGACATGAAGATTTTTGGCGTGGTTCCTATAGGTGGTGCTATCGTACATCCATGTTGATGGAGACTTCAACCCACGAAGGGTAACGGCTGCGGAAGTCCATGGAGGGCTCCACCCACGAAGGGTCCACAAATAAGCAACCTTGTCTATCCCACCATGGCCATCACCCACGACAGACTTGCCTCACTTGGGTAGATCTTCACAAAGTAGGCGATCTCCTTGCCCTTACAAACTCCTTGGTTCAACTCCACAATCTTGACGGAGGCTCCCAAGTGACACCTAACCAATCTAGGAGACACCACTCTTGACAAGTATGTTGATGATGAACTCCTTGCTCTTGTGCTTCAAATGATAGTCTCCCCAACAATAAACTCTCTCTCACATAGATCTGGCTATGGTGGAAAGATGATTTGAGTGGAAAGCAACTTGGGGAAGGCTAGAGATCAAGATTCTTGTGGTTGGAATGGAATGTCTTGGTCTCAACACATGAGTAGGTGGTTCTCTCTTAGAAAATGAATGGTGGAAGTGTAGGTACGTTCTGATGGCTCTCTCCATGAATGATGAATGAGTGGAGGGGTATATATAGCCTCCACACAAAATCTAACCGTTACACATAGATTCCCAAACTCAGTGAGACCAAATGGTAAAACTCAGTCAGGCCGATCCAGGTCAAAATATGAACGTTAGGCTTTTTAGTGGGACCGATACGATCAACTCGGTGGGACCGATGCGCTAGGGTTAGGGCATAATGTAATCTCGGTGTGACCGATCACATGAACTCGGTGGGACCGATTTCAGTAATAGGCACATAAAGAGTTGGTCAAGCAAACTCGGTGGGACCGATTCGCTCATTTCGGTGGGACCGAAACGTTACGAAAAGGAAACATGGAGTTTGCATTGCGAACTCGATGGGACCAATTCGCTCATTTCGGTGGGACCGAAATGTTACAAAAAGGAAATAGTGAGTTTGCAATCCCATCTCGGTGAGACTGAGATCCCTATTGGTGAAACTGAAGTGACTGGGATTTGTGGTAGTGGCTATGTCAAGTGAACTCGGTGGCGCCGGATATATCAAATTGGTGGGGCCAAGTTTGACTTTTAGGTTTAGGACATATGTTGAAATAAGAAAGTGGTTGAGGGTTTTGAAGCATATCACTAAGCATTTTGAGCAGGTAAGTCATTAAGCAACACCTCATCCCCTTTTAATAGTATTGACTTTCCTATGGACTCAATGTGATCTTGGATCACTAAAAAGAAAAAATGTAGAGTCTTGAGCTTGTTCCCAATTTGTGTCCTTAGCATTTTGAGGAGTCCACATCTCTAGTCCATGCCATGCCAATCATTGAACTTTCTGAAATGATCATCTTGAAAGAGCATTAGTTCAATGAGCTATATGTTGTTAAGAATTACCAAAACCACCCAGGGATTAGTTGCACTTTCAATAACTCATCGCCTCCTTGTGCCCGTGGCTCCCTGATGACTTCCTCGACACTAGCCACCTCAACTTGAAATCGACCACAATGTTCTTTGCACGGTTACGTCGACCACAACTACTCCACCCTACGCTCTCAGCTACCTCGACATCGGCACAAAAGGCTACTGCGTTGCTTAAGCAACCTCATCGGTTTACACTCCAGCCACGACTTCCGTGATGCATCGACTGTTATGACTGTGCGGGGAGTCCGTCGGCTTGCCTTTGGATTCTTCTCCAGTCTCACCATCTGCGTTGCTACCGTTCTGAATGTAGGGGGATGTGTGACTATTATGATTATTAGGAAGTATAGGATAGAATAGGATTCGTTTTTGCCTTGTCTTGTACTCCAAGTTGGTCATTGTACTCCTATATATACGTCCACGAGGCTCAAGCAAAAAAATGATTCCATCAATTCCCTCTCTATCCATCTAACATGGTATCAGCCAAACCGATCTAACCCTAGCCATCGGCCATCGCTTCCCCTCTGCATGCCACCCCCGGGGCGGTCGGCCTCCATTACAGCCGCTGGGGGCCACGTCGCCCGTACCTAGGGTTTGTCTGCTGGTTGTGTTGACCGCCTACCCTGACCACCTGCCCTAGAGAGTTTTTTTCCCGATCTCTTGATTTGGGTTTTCTCTCTTACCTGTCATCTTGATCGGTGTTTCTTTTTGGTTTTCCGATGTAAGATTGGTTTCCATCACCCGGCATTGCCGCCGACACCCACGCGCCTCTACTCTGACACCGGCGCGACCACCCGACCTCCTCCCCAAACCGGCAGCCTCGCGTGATGCGGCAACCCGTGCCTGTTGTTGATCGCGCGTTTACCTGCCTGTTGCTCTACTTTGACCATCATCACTCTCATCTGATTAGGATCCTGCATGGACTGACTTTGTTGTGATGTGCATCTTGCACCCATCTCGGGCTTGGGCCGCGTGCACGCGCCGGCTATTCGCGCGTCCCTCGCCGTCGCCTCGGTGGCTCGGCCACCTCATCACCGACGGGTGACCCCAACCTTGCAAGCGGCTAGATTGTTCACCTGGTCGCCGCTCTGCTCCATCCGCACCGCGCGACCGACCTAGCTAGTCGCTTGTCCGTGCCTCCTCCAGGTCCTGTTAAGACCGTCTTCGAGTTCAGTGCGCCCTTCAACAATCAAGCAATGGGGCACCGGCCCGTTGTTCTCCCCACGGCTGCACCGACTCGCATGTCGCCACTATGTCGCCTCTTCGGGTCATAGTATCGTGACACGCGGTCCACGCCACTGCCCGAAGGTCTTCCGCCGTCACACTGACCTGCCTACTGCGTCACCCCATCGGGTCGTAGCACCGTGGCCCGCAATCTACTTTGTCGTCCTTGTGCGTCGACTTCCCATGATATGCACCGTGCTGCCTCCCTTGGCGCGGGAATGCCACCGTCCGCGCTAGTCTTCGTTACTTTGTCGGGTCCTTGCCTACTTCGAGCACCACCGCCGCGCTCCTAACCTAGCCGCCGCCGCTGCTGCTGCTACCCCTGTAGCCGCCGCCACTCGTCCACCCCTTCGTCTTCATCCAGCACCAGCTCGTCACCATCGTCATCGTTATCTTCCCCGACCACTTCGTCTACTCCTACCATCCTTGGTGACATTGTCCCCACACCATTGATGCGACAATTGTCGTCGAGTTTCCTTCTCTACTGGCCCCTCCGACTCCTCGACATGGCGTACAACTCGTGCATGTCACTCGTCTATGCATGCCCGGTGCTGGCAACATCGATGCATGCCTTCGTCCATGATTTGTCCATGGTCCTAGCAAGCCTGGTGCAGCGCTTGGTCAACTGTGTCTTCGTCCGTCTATGCATGCTGGTGCTGGCAACACCGATGCATACCTTCATCTACGATGTGTCCCCGGGTTTGGCAAACCCGTCGTGATGCCTCGGTAATAACATCTTCTTCCCGGCGCACCACTACTTCGACACCATTGCGCCCATGACTAACTCAGGGCCTCCTTGCGCCCGCGGCTCCGCGACGACTTCCTCGACACCGGCCACCTTGAATCGACATCGACCACGGTGTTCTTCGCACAGCTAACTCCAGCCACAACTTCAGCAATGCGTCGACCGTTACGACTGTGGGGGTGTCCATCGGCTAGCCTTCAGATTTCTTCTTGAGTCTCATCATCTGCGTCGCTACCATTGTGATTGCGGGGGGATGCGGAGTATTATGATTATTAGTAAGTATAGGATAAACTAAGATTTGGTCCTTCCTTGTCTTGTACTCCAAGTTGGTCGTTGTACTCCTATATATATGCCCACGAGGCTCAAGCAATAAAAACGATTCCATAAATTCTTTTCTATCCCTGTAACATGATATGCAGCCAACCAATCAACATGCAGATATTGGTTTTTTGTCTGTATATGCTCAACCAGACCCAACAGGGACAAGTATGCAAATGGGCAAAAAAATGACCAAACGCATCCTTGGCATTTTTATCGTTTTTCACAGTCGTAGATAGTTGGGATCGGAGCGGCTTGAGTAGGGTGGGGCCGTCGACTCATGAGTCAATTGACATAATCGACCGACTTAGCAAGTGGGTTAAAGTAAAGAGGTAATATCAATGGGAGTCATAGAAGTTGCGCTTGATGTCCAATTCAGTTCTGAAACGTGCAAAATACCCATTTATGGTCGCTTAACTTGTCACAGCGTGCAAATACGATACTTTCTACCATATTCGGGTGTATGGCCTGCACACGTGGCATGCCAGCATCATGTAGGCCCACCTACTAGTGGTCGGAAGCGAGTTTTTGCACATAACTCCCTTGCATCTAACATTCTTAAGAAGTTGCTCCCCACCTCTACCTATTCACTACTAGGGAAAAGCCTAGTAGTAGTGTTGGTTTTTGGCCTATTAGTAGCGTGGGTAAGCGCGCTACTGATAAGGTGCTATAGCTAAAGCTTAGCAGTAGCGTCGACTGGCACACGCTATTGATATATCTTCTTAGTAGTAGCGCTTTCCATGCCAATCGCTACTGCTAATTACTAGTAGCGCTTTCGAGAACAACCGCTACTACTATTATTCCGTATTCCATTTCTTTTAAATTTTAGGTCGTATTCATACACCTGTATCAATTTTTCATACAGTAGTAATTTAGAGATTGTTTTAACATCATAATGAGTTATTAAATCACTAGGTCAAATAACCTTGGATTAGTTTCAAGTGCATGGATCCAAAGTAACCAATGGTCACTTTGGATCCATCCATTTGAAACTAATCCACGGTTCTTTCACCCAATGACATAATAACTTATCATCATCATCATCATAATATCATTAACAACTTATCATCATAATATATCATTGTCATATAACTCCTCATAATCATCATTTTCGTCCATGATGAGACATCATATAACAACTTCGTCACTAGTTATAATAACAAATCCTCCTCATAATCACTACTCCTACTCAGCATCACCATCAAGTCTAAGACATTGTAGTCATATATAATCAACACTAACTAATTGTTCTTAATACTTAGGACCTACTCCTCTCTCCTAGCTAAAATACCATAAAACAGATAAACCAGTCCTTCACCATAATGGAGAATGGACATAAACCTATCTCCAACTTTTGGCTTGCGCACATTCATTTTGTCTCCAATTATTTGTGTGTGCGCATTTATCACTTTGCTCCATTCTTTGATTTTGAGCCTTCCATCATTTGAAGAAATCGAGTATGCAGTATGGTAAGCCTCCGAAGGAGTTGGTCGTAAGCTAACCATATGCATATCACCTTCGGTACATAGCATGTCAGGCACAACCTGCTTCGGGAGCCTCTGTTCAAAAACAAAATAGTAACATATATAGTTAGCAATGTAGTTTACTTAAGAATAATGTATGCAATGAAGTTACCATCATTAACAAAATCTTACCAAGTTTTTGGCAATGAAGTTACCATCAAGCAATTTATGGACTAGTGGCACGTATCTAGTATAATTTGGGCTGATAGAGTGACTGGTTTTGAAGGCCTCAACATCTTCTATGAATGAGACAAGATAACCTTTCTCCTCACAATTAAGCTTGGAGTCATAGCTGTAGTATGTGTTGTCTACTACCTTCCGAGTATTTCTTGAAGATAAGAAATAAGCTGACAATTATAAATAAATAAGTTTAGTACGGACGAACACCAAATATTTTTAAATTAACAAGATAAATTACTAAAATTAACAAATTAGTTTGACAAACTCACATCTAGGTAAAAATGGAGGCATATCCACATCCACCCAGATGTCGATATTATCATCATAATAATAATCTTCGGAACGAATATCAAATCTTATTCACATTCCCTCCTCAAATCCATATGCCTTGCAGAGAGCTTCCCAATTAGAGCAACCGAAATGGGAGCGATCGACCGCATTGTAGAACTTAACCAGAAACTCATAACCATGTTTAGTTCTTAAGTGAGCCTTCCTCATCTCCACATTATCAAAGTCATCTAAACCAAAACCAAGCTTCTCCAATACATATGGTCTAGCATGGTACGGGATGTACTAGTCGAATTGAAAAAAATACATAAATTACACGTTGAACAAAAGAAGCACAAGCGATGATATTTATTATGATGAAATGATTGTCGTTGCGTACCGTACAAACATCGAAGGTCTCTTCCAGCTTCACGGTGAAAAACCTATCATTTCGCAGGTGAGGAAACATGTCGCACACACCACGGTCATCGTAGCAGTACCCGCACTCCGGGATCCCATCATCATCAGACATCTCCTGTGTTCAAAATTCAAAGATTATAACTCCACGGCAAAACCCAAAAAATCTGGCATGACCTTTGCTAAAAGGACATATCGAGCGCCTGATATTTGCCGGAACAGAAATTAATCAACACTCCGGCAAAACATAGGCCACTTATCGATGGTCATTGCATTTCAATGGTTCAAAATATGGAAAAAAACATTTGAAAATATCTTATATATAATCCTAACACTAAATAAACTAGTTTTATTAACTACTTACAAAATAAACTAGTTTTATTAACTACTTACTAAATAAACTAGTTCTATTAAGCACTTACTATAAATAAACTAGTTCTATTAAGCACTTACTAAATAAACTAGTACTATTAAGCACTTAATATAAATAAACTAGTTATATTAATCACTTAGTAAATAAATTATTTCTATTAAACACTTTCTAAAAATTCTACTACCCTAGTTCTACCCTAAATTTTATTACTTCTATTTTATTCAAAACACCTACGATTTGCAAGAACAGAGACAAGGGAGGGAGGGAGGGATGAGAGAGGTGGGGGAGGGGCGGTCGGAGGAGGAGGGGGAGGGGCCGGCCGAAGGAGGGGGGGAGGGGCGGTGGGAGGAGGAGGAGGGAGGGGCGGTGGGAGGAGGGCTGCCAGCGGAGGAGGAAGGAGGGGGCGGCCGCAGGCGGAGGGAGGGGGCGCGGTGGGAGGAGGGCGCGGTGGGAGGAGGAGGGAGGAGGGCGCGGTGGGAGGAGGAGGGACGGAAGGGGGAGTACCTCGGTGGCGGACGGACGACGGCGGCGGCGGCGATGGACGATGACGGTTATCGGCGCGGGCGAGAGTGACTGAGGAGGGGGAGAGTGAGTGAGAGAGAGGGTCGGTCGTGCGCGTCGGGATAAGGTAGGGTTAGTAGTAGCGCGGGTAAGAAAACACGCTACAGCTAATGAGAATAGCAGTAGCGTTGTGCGGGGATGCACGCTACTGCTAAGTTGGACTAGCAGTAGCGCTGTGCTGGGATGCACGCTACTGCTAAGTTGGACTAGCAGTAGTGCTTTGCTACTAAAAGCGCTACTGCTAAGTGTAAGCATGCAAAACATTGGCCATCAATGATGTTTTTGTGTACAATCTGAATTGTCAATATGAGTCCTCTTCGGTAGGAACCGGAGAAGACTCATATTGCGGCCATAAATTCTACACATAGAGTTTAGTGAAGACCAAGTGGTTGTGATAGTTTGAGAAGTAACATATTTAAGGTGGTAAAAACCCTGTTCGCGGAGCAAGGTGGGACTAAACTTGTGGGCTGAACTTAGCAGTAGCGAGTTTTACAGAAGTGCACTGCTGCTAACATCTATAGCAGTAGCGTGATTCGTTATAGGGCGCTACTGCTATAACTAGCTGGACGGCGAGGTCATGGCAATTAGAGCAGTAGCGCGGTTTAGAGGGGACGCGCTACTATTATTTTTATTTCAGTAGCGCGTTTTTTTAACACGCTACTGCTAAATAGCAGTAGCGTTGTATTTTGAAGAGCGCTGCTGGTAAGATTCTGTGTATAAGATTTTTCCTAGTAGTGATTCTTTTAGCATGCACACTGTCCATGTCATCACTTTGCCACATAAGCTTTTAACGTAGTGGAATTCTCCATCCATCAAGGCCTCCTGCATGCAATAGATCATTAGCAAAAAAAATGTCTATCGCTAGACTGTTGCATGCAAGCGTCCATCGCTAGGGGTGCCCAATAAACGACAATTTTTACATGCATGTAGTAGTAGCCATCAATATAGGATCGCACATACTATCATATGTACTAAGCTAGCCAATAACACTTGAGAGAACAAGGAAACTGCTTTGATAACAATGAAAATTAATACGCGGGTGACTACGGTCCTTCATTTCCCTGAAGGAATAAATCTCTCCACCGATCCTCTAAAAAATCGCACCAATTCTTCTCATTTCTCTCTCTCTCTCCCTCTCTCTCTCACTGCATTGCACCGCCGCCAGCCAAGACTTCACGGGTCTTTGCCATTGGAGACCCACGAACTGCTGACATATACCTGATTGCTTGTGCCACTTATTTGTTTAGGTGATCAGTTGAACACCACGGTAAGTAGCGTCACCACCTCAAATGCGATCACCCACGTCCTTCAGGCTGGTCAGATCTCTAACGAGCACAACTCCCTCGACAATTCGCTGACACTGGTTCATATCATCCAGCCCGCAGTCGGCGCGGTCCCTGGGGAAGGCGCCCTCGTGGTGGTGCTCACGGGCAGGACGTAGTCGTCGAGGGCTTATGTAGCTCGTGCTGCGGCATCCATGGCTCGGAGACAGGTACACCTAAGCTTGTGGGTGGGTGACGTCATGCACGAGTGCACCGTTGACTTCTGATCCCAAGTCCTCCACCTCCTTCCTTTTTCGATATAGTATGGAGTTCTCGCGGCCGGCTACAACATCGTCCTTGACGTCCTCTATAGGACATGGGTCGTAAATCGCAAGAGTTCATGGTTTTTATCTCCTCCATGAATCTCATCGGTAAGTTTTCCCCAAATTGTTTTGAATTAGCGTACATATCATTGTAATGTGAAATATTTTTACATCTATGAAAGTTTTTTTTTGTCTTCATACCATCATCTGTGCTTACTTTTCATCTTTGTTATTATTCTTTTTTAATATGGTTTGAGTCTGAATGCCATATCTTGCGACTAACAGCCCATATCCTAATTCAACAACTCGATCCTGGCAGTAGTTTAATTCCCTTTTTCTTACAAAGGTGAACACTAGAAAATGTCCTGAAACGCATATCTTCTCGCCGCGCGGCTCAACTAGCATACCAGATCTTCCATTACCTTACAAAAAGGTGAGCACTAGTATATCTCTTGGTAGTAGCAATTCAACAACTCGATCTAGGTGTGTCTTACTTAATGAGGACGCCTTACTAACTATTTTGTGGTTTAGTGGTTTTTCTGTTTTGATTTTTCAGCAGTTATTTTCTTATTTTTAGTTCAGTCTTCTACTATTACTTGTGCTTATCCTGTAGGTGACGACCGAGCTTAGAGGGAAGCACTGAGAGGATTAATATTGTGTGTGAAAGTTATCACATGGGGTGCTAATGTTTGATTGTGTTGTTAAGGACACACTTTTATTTGTCATAGCAGCTTCCTTTTACAAACACGGTTTTGTTTTGCATTGATTCTACAATCTGAGAGGCCTATTATATTTGTTTTGCATGTATTTGTTGAGCCCCATCCTCATGTCCACTAAGAAGAAAGCCAAACTTTCAACACTAACATGTGCTTATGTATCAAGTTTCTGATTGTAGGATCTTGCTGTCACCACCATGCAAAGCAAATGGGTAGGGAAAGATATATCTCCAAATATACTAACTCATATAATTCATTTTTTACTGTATTTGCCTACTCATGATTGTGTTCCTTCCAGTAGCCTTTCTTTGCTTAACCTACTTCATGCAGGTAGGGTGACAAATTGTGCATGCTTTGGGCTCTTGCGAACCATCTAACACTTTTAGCTTCTATTTCGAGCAGTTATTCTCTCGAAGTGCTGGCCACATGTGTTGTATATTTGAATTTTTACTATGGCCTTTTATACCATTAGTGCTCTATTTCATATGCCGTAATTTTCTAAAGCATTCATTTTTTACTTTGTGTGATTTAGATTGCTCTTTTCTTTATCAAGATTGTTCTTTTTTTACGAATCCACTATAGTACCTTCTGGATTTGTAGCTCATTCACTAGGTAAGAGTTTGGTCTAGGGTAATTATCGATTAGTTTTTCTTCATTATCCTCAGTTAAATATTATGACACTCCCTTATTCTCTTATTTAAGCCATAATCGAATATTTTCCAAACCTCTGAATGAGATAAAGTTGTTTGATGCAATTTCTGTAGTTTGGTGATCTTTGAATTGAGAAGATGGATCAATGTGAACTTTTCCCGGCTGAAATGCGTCAATCTAATAACTATCACATTACCAATTTCCAATTCTTTTCATATCTCTCTAAATTGTTGTAGAATTTCCCGCCACAACACGCGGGGTATCCTCTAGTTTTATTTATTTACACGTACAATTCCTTAAATAAAATAAATTTTTTTTGCAGCAAATATGATTCGAACAAATTATCTAATGGTAATTGACTCGCATAGATATCCACTAGACCATGCATGCTAGACATGAAACTTGCACAACTATTCTTTATATATCCTGAAAAAAATCATATATAAATATAAAAAAAGGGGACCACCACCGTGGTTCAAACCTCGAGTGTGCGTGGGCTAACCACCACACCAGTTTACTGTAGGTGTTTTATAAAGGGATAAACAATATTTATGTTGTCAGTCCTCGCAAAAAACATTTATATTGTCAGTTCTTATGTCATGCCTATCCAAAACTAGATTTATGGTTTTTTTGAAAGTTTTTCTTTGAGAATAGCGAAACGTCTAACCATGAGGTAGCTTAAGATTACTTACTATATTTATAGGTTGAATTGGCACTTATCCCTAGATAATAAGAGGGTGACTAAGACTTTAAATATAGCTTCCCAAACGAAATTTTGTATATAGCTGGGTGGCCTTGGGACTCATAAACTTGAAATGTACATAACAGAGCACTCTCATTTATATTTATCTCTAAGAAACTAAAATCAACTCTATCTTTAGCTAATTGATAATGTGCATACTTAGATTGCAAAATGCCTAAAATGATACTTCCTCCATCTCAAATTAAGTGACTCAACTTTATACTAACTTTGTACTAAAGTTAGTAGTCCCTCCGTCCTAAAATTGTTGTCTTAGATTAGTCTAGATACGGATGTATCTAATACTAAAATGTGACTTAATACATCCGTATTAGACAAATTTAAGACAAGAATTTTGGGGTGGAGGGAGTATAAAATTGAGTCACTTAATTTAGGACAGAGGGAGTATATCAGAGTATAAGTAGTTTTAATTAAAAAGTATATATAAGTTGTTTTCGTACATAGATTTTTTTTTGCACAACATAATTTTTGGTCCCTATAAAGTACCAAGCGACATCATGGTCCTGTGGTTAGCTTTACAGCGTGTTTGCTTGGGGGTAATTAGAGTTAGGGAATGAGAATTAAAGGGGTACGAGTCTTCAAATCTATTGTTTGGTTGGAGGTATTGGGAACTCACAAGGGAATAGGCATGGGACTTGAGACTCCAACTCCCACCGTTTTATTAACAGGGGAGGGGGTGGGAGTTGGATGGGAATCTACCATTCTTAAGAAGTTGCTCCCCACTACTCTCTATTCTCTCACCATGCACACTGTTCACATCATCATGGTGCCACATCAGCGTTCAACTTCTCCACTTCAACAACTCCCAGCATGCATGCTTTATTTTTAACATCATCTTCTCCACACTTGCATGCACCACTATTTATCTCCTATCCCCATATTGTCCCGGCAGTAAACCACTAGTCTGCCATGTTCCCTTCCTCCCCCTTCCTCTCCCGTCCGAGGAGTAATAAAAACCCCACCACGATTTATTCTGCCCTTTGGACAACCCATCAGCATTGAAAAGTCTAACACATATATGTTCCTTGGCCTTTCTCTCCCGTTAATCTTAAATCACCTCACCAGTGCTGCAGCTTGATGAATCCGTAGATCTTGTAACCGATGCCACTGCCTTTGCTGTAAGCAGGCATGGAAGAACCCTTGCCATGATTGTAGCTAGGAGCTCACATGGAGCCGCACCATTCTTTCTAGGTATTAATTCCACTTTTCACCCCGCCAACTGGGTAGTTAGATCGGACAGAGGAACAAATGATTCCCTCTCCCTTCGTCCTCTTTATCTTCTCCATAATTGACTCTTGATATCATTACATATTCCCTTGATTTTTGAATTCATCTTCTGCACCTTCCACACCAAGGGATATCCAGTTGATCTCCCACCAAGCGATCTGCGCTGCTATCAGATCCTTAACACAGTCCGTCGCATGATGCTCAACGTCTATGTAACGCCCCGAATCCGATGCGCCAGGTGTCTTCCAGCTATTCGTCGTTGTTGTCATGTCACTTGCTTGCATGTTGCATTTTGCCATGTCATCATCTCCATTTCATCTGCATGTTTTTCAAAACTTGCATCCATTCGGGTTCCGTCGGTTCTATCCGTTGTCCGTTCTGAGCACAGACACACGTGCACGTGCCCGGCCGCACCTCTCAGACCTTGTTTCGTGAGCGGGAGAAAAAACGTTTTCGGAATGGACCAAGATTTGCCGAGTGGCCTTGGTATAGCACCAACAGACCGCCCGTCAAATTTCATTCCATTTGAAGGTCGTTTGATGCCCCAATGGTTAACCGCGTAGCCTGAAACCCCTCTCTCTTTGCATCCCAGACCCTCTTCACCACAGCCATGAGCCCATCCAAACCCCCTCCATGCTCTTGGTCGTTGGATCGTGTGCGTGAAAACCACACCACATTTGGAGTCTCCTAACTCCCTCTACCTATAAATAGGTCCTCCCCTCCATTTTTCGCGGATGAACCCTAGCCTCCTCTTCCTCCGCGCCGGACATGTCCGCCTGTCGCCCCGTCCAATAGAACGCCGCCATGTGTCCCTGCCGCCGCAGCCTCCTCCCGCGCCCCGCCGCGGCCCGCCGGGGCCCGGATCGGGCCCACCCGACCCGCGTGAGCCCGCCGCCGCCGCCTGCCTCCCGGCCCGAGCGCCACCGCTAGGCGCCCCGCTCCCCGTGCCCGAGCGCCTCTCCGCCTCCCGCTCCGGCCGCCTTCCACCGGCGCCGCCTCAGCCCGAGCCCGCGGCCTCCGTCGCCGTGCCGCCGCACCACCGCGCTGCCCCGCGCCTCGCTCGCCGCCCCTCGTCGACTCCGGCCAGATCCGGTCGAGGAGCGACCGGATCCGGCTCCCCGCGCTCCGGCGAGGCCCCCATCGACGCTGGCCACCTCTCCTCCAAGTCCGGCGACGACTCCGGCGAAAGCCCGATGAACCTCGTAATCCGCGCCCGGAACCCTAGGTCCGGAGGTTGACCTCGATTTTTCCCCAAGTCCCTAAGTTTTCTGCATTATGTACCCATGTTCATCATGCCATAACTTGCTGCATACCGCTCCATTTTGCGTGTATGGTATATCAAAATGTTCACTACGAGATGATCTATATTTTGTTCCACTGTACCGTGTCTGTTTGAGTTCATCTTGATGTCCTAATCATTGTTGCAAGAGTGCTATATGATGTTAACTGCTGTCTGTCAACAGAAATTGGTGATTTGTCTTTTTCATTGCATTTTGTGTGTACATCCTATGAACTTGATGTCTACACGAGCTTTGAGCTACATCATTCCATCTTTACAGTGGTGCAATCCATGTATTTTTGTGTGCCTAGTGGTGAGTGCATCAAGCTCGTGAAGTAGGGTACTTGCTGTTACTGTCTTGATAGTCTGAATCTGTTATATCATGATGCTATGTAAACCTGCTGCTACAAGTCATTCTATGCACAATCAGGAGATGTTCACTAAGGATGTTTTATTCTACATGTCATGCTATATCCATCCACGCCCTTGGTTGCATTTATAGCTTGTTGTAGATTGTTTATATCATGCTCCAAACTTGCTAAATAATATTGCTGTCAGGCTGTTAACATTAAGTTCAGTTTGGCCATGTGTTTTGCTAGTGATCCATGCACCCTATGACCATGCGATTGCCATACTTAGCTCCATAAATGTGTCTTATTTCTGTTGGTCACCTTTTCATGCCATGTATTGCTTTGCAGTGAGTTGTACAAGCTCACCAACATGCCTACTTATCGTTGTTTCTACCATGTACTGTTATTTTCACTAGGTCTGAATCTGTCATATCATTTGCCATGTTTGCATGGATCCTACCATCTTTTCTGTTAATCTTTGGAATTAGTTCAGTAAGGGAGTTTTGTTCTCTGTCTTTAGTATTAGCATGTCATGCCTTTGTTTGCCATGATAAGTTCCTGTAGCATGCTGTTTGATAGCACTAAACATTGCAACCTGATGTTATTTCTGTCATGCTCAGTGATTTTCTGCCAAGTCTGTGAACTGTGATTATTTGCAATCTTTCCATGTCCTTTTGAGCATGTTCTAGTGATTTCTGGAGATAGCTCAGTGTTCATGTTTTGTCATACTTTACTTGTACATCATGTCCATGCCTTTTATTTTCATGTTGAGGTGTTGTAGCATATTCTTTTGATGCTTGCGAGATGCTTAGTTGCTGTTTTGGACAGATTGTTGTTATATCTTATTTAGAGTGTATGTGTTGCACCGTTGCTCCGTTTGGAGTGTGCTCTATATGAAACTTGCTTAGAATTGCATGTAGTTTTATCTTATCATGTTGCATCCATGTTTTGAGAGTGTTTGCTTGATGTTTGAATGCATTTTGCATCAATGCCATGTTTAACTTGTTTTGCTCATATCTTCTACGCCGTAGCTCCGAACTAAATGAATTTTATATGTAACTTGACTAGAATTTCGTGTATATCATCTTGGTGCATCTTGACTTACTGTTTAACAACTTGAACATAAGGTTTATTCAGATCTGGACCAATTTCGAAATTTGCATATGAGTACTTACCGGATTTGTTATATGTTGTTTCTGGCCTCATTTAAACTTGCTTTGATGTGTTATTCTTGTATGCATCATCTCTTGCCATGAGTAGCATCATATAGAATTTGTCATGCATCATACTTGGTTGAGCATCATGCCATGTCTATGTGTTATGTGTTTACCTTGTTGTTTGCTTCTTTCCGGTTGTGCTCCTTCTCATTAGTTCATGTTTCGTTGCGATCGTGAGGATTCGTTCGTCTACGCTTGGTTCGTCTTCGTGGCTTCATCTTCTTCATGGACTCGTTCTTCTTCCTAGCGGGATTTCAGGCAAGATGACCGTTACCCTGGATCTCACTACTATCATTGCTATGCTAGTTGCTTCGTTCTACCGCTATGCTGCGCTACCTATCACTTGTTCTTCAAGCCTCCCAATTTGCCATGTCAGCCTCTAACCTTTGCTTGGCCATGTTACCGCTTTGCTCAGCCCCTCTTATAACGTTGTTAGTTGCAGGTGAAGTTGAAGATTGCTCCATGATGGACAAGATTATGTTGGGATATCACAATATCTCTTATTTAATTCATGCACCCATATACTTGGTAAAGGGTGGAAGGCTCGGCCTTATGCCTGGTATTTTGTTCCACTCTTGCCGCCCTAGTTTCCGTCATACCGGTGTTATGTTCCTTGATTTTGCGTTCGTTACGCGGTCGGGTGATTTATGGGACCCCCTTGATAGTTTGCTTTGAATAAAACTCCTCCAGCAAGGCCCAACCTTGGTTTTACCATTTGCCTACCTAAGCCTTTTTCCCTTGGGTTTCCGGAGCCCGAGGGTCATCTTTATTTACCCCCCCCCCCCCCCGGGGGGGGGGGGCAGTGCTCCTCTAAGTGTTGGTCCAAACTAGAGCCCTTTGCAGCGCCCCCCTCGGGGAAACTTGTGGTTTTAGTTATACGGATTGCTCATCCGGTGTGCCCTGAGAACAGATATGTGCAAATCCTATCAGGATTTGTTGGCACATTCGGGCGGCTTTGCTGGTCTTGTTTTACCATTATCGAAATGTCTTGTAAACCGGGATTCCGAGACTGATCGGGTCTTACTGGGAGAAGGAATATCCTTCGTTGACCATGAGAGCTTGTAATGGGCTAAGTTGGGACACCCCTGCAGGGTATAAACTTTCGAGAGCCGTGTCCGCGGTTATGTGGCAGATGGGAATTTGTTAGTATCCGGTTGTAGAGAACTTGACACTTGACTTAATTAAAACGCATCAACCGTGTGTGTAGCCGTGATGGTCTCTTTTCGGTGAAGTCCGAGAAGTGAACACGGTTTTGGGTTATGTTTGACATAAGTAGGAGTTCAGGATCACTTCTTGATCATTGCTAGTTGTACGACCGCTCCGTTGCTTCTCTTCTCGCTCTTATTTGCGTATGTTAGCCACCATATATGCTTAGTTGCTGCTGCAACCTCACCACTTATCCGTTCCATACCCATTAAGCTTTGCTAGTCTTGATACCCATGGTAATGGGATTGCTGAGTCCTCGTGGCTCACAGATTACTACAACAATAGTTGCAGGTACAGGTTATGAGATGATCATGACGCGAGAGTGATGTTTACTTGTTTTGGAGTTCTTCTTCTACTTCTTCTTCGATCAGGGGATAGGTTCCAGGTTTGCAGCCTGGGCTACCAGGGTGGATGTCGTTTGAGCTTCTGTTTGTGTTTCATTCGTAGTCGGATGTTGCTCTTATGTATGATGATGTTGTATTCGTGTGTCATTGTATGCCTCTTTTATGTATCCCCAACTATTATGTAATGGTACAATGTAATGATATCCACCTTGCAAAAGCGTCTCCAATATGCGCTTCTATCCTTGGTGGGACCTTCGAGTTCCTTTAGGATAGGGTCGCATATTGGGCGTGACAGTCTAACCCCAGCGAGTCACTCGCCACCGTCCAACCCGGGGACGTCGTCCCATCCTGGCCGATGTCGAGGCTTCCGACTCCAATGCGCACCGCTCGCTACCATGTTTGATTGATGAACGTCGGTGAATCTGCTTTGTACGTCATAGCGGAGGCGAGCACATACTGGTCGTCCGCCTTCTCTCATATTCTCGCCACCCTCAACCAACACCTTGATCATGTCGCCTTCAGCACTGCCGCCAAGCAACACAGTGAATCACATCATGTTCGTCGATGAGGCGTCCAAGCACATCACATCGCTCGCCACCGTCCGACCCATGCACGTCGTCCCATCCTAATCCAGCGCATCACTCGTTGTCCTGTTGATGGGCACCGGGGAGTTTGCATTATAGGCATCAGGTCGTTCGCCTTCTTCTCCTACTCATCATGCTCCATTGCTGCCTCTACCCCAATGACTTCCGCGTGACCGGCAAGCAAGGGCACACATGTGAGCTCCCTATTTCAATCCATTATTTACTCTATGTTGCCGATTCTATCTGAGCCCCAGCCCCTTATTTGATTTGTATGGTATTTTGGACTCTGCAATTTGATTGACTGAACTATATATACATAGATATGTGGATTCAAAGACTTGTGTTTTTCTTGCGGAAACACACGAGACACAGTTGTACGAGTTCCCTCCCGACGGTAATACTTGCGGATTTTGGTACTAATCACAAGGACAATTAAAACCATGACGTTTATGTTGTGATTCTATACTTTTTTTGTAGTCTGCACAACAATGTAATAGGGTCGCTATTCTGATTATTTTTTGAATCAACTATTACTATATGGAGTGATTTAGATCTTGGCATTATTCATTTTTTATGGCCATGTGACAATGTTTGGAAGCAGCCTATGAAGGACAATGTAGGAAGCAAGGAGCCACCTCTTGTGATTTCCAATATCCTTTTCTTTTCAATTGTTTAAATCATTGTGCGAGTGTTGCGTGTCATAAAACAAATACAAAATTTATTGCATGTAAATAAAAATTGTCATATAACTGATTCTAGTTTTATCATCTTGGCCGCAACAAAATCCCGCAGCAACGCACGGGATGTCATCTATTTGTTTTAGTTAATCAATCTTAACCCTTCATTCTAACTTCCATTGTCTAGTCTCATGTCAATTCCCACGAACCAAACAAGGGAGTATAATCCCTCCTCGTATTCTCACACATAATTTCTATCACGCACCAAACAAAGAATTGGGAACAAAACGACTCATCCCATGTCTAATCTCAACACCACTCCCTCTTCTAAACTCCCGTTCCCATTCTTTTTTTTGAGGGTACGCCAATGGCGTACCTTAGCTTTATAGAAAGGAGAAAATATGTACAAGAGATTACATGTCGCTAGTTAGGAGTCACAAGTCGACCCTAACCAAGCCTCCACACCACTCCCTAGCTCTACACGACTACTCTATGATTGGTTGTCCTCCAAAAGCACCTGCTTTGGCCCAGGTCCGCAGCTCATCGAAAATTGAGTCTACCGTGTTCCACTCGTTCTTGATCGTGCCCGTGCCGAAGACCCTTGCATTCCTTTGCTCTCATATCGTCCCAATAGATTAGCATCACGAAAGTGTCAAATCCTTTCCGAGACTGCTTATCTATTAGCTTTCTCGTATCCGTCCACCACTGCACCAATCTAGAGTCGTTGGTTGGGCAAAGGTCGGTCGTCAACCCCATCCTAGTAATGCAGCGGAACCACACTTGCCGCGAGAACACGCACTGCAGCAATATATGGTCAACTGTATCCTCCTCCTGATCACACATGTAACATTTGGATGCTTGGTCTTGCAATCCGTGCCTAGCTCCCCTGTCCGATGTCCAAAGACAATACTGCACCGCGAGCCACATGAATAACTTGCATGCAAGCGGTGCCCAACACGTCCATATTGCTCCGAAGCAGTGGAATCTGACTCTTCCCTCGCATAACATCCTTGTGCGCATATGATGCAGTATAGACTCCAGATGTGTTCCAATCCCAAATTGGGCGGTCCTCGACCTGAGCGTCCAATTGAACTTCCAACAGAATCTCCCAAAGTCCGATGAACTGGGCGAGGCCCTCAGTGCATAGCTCTCCCACGACATCATCCATCCATGAATGCATGCACATCGCATCCCGCACCAGTCTCCTGTTTGCCACTTGTGTCCGCACCTTTGCCACGACTAAGGGTGCAAAATCTTTAATAGCTGCTCCATGTATCCATCGGTCTTTCCAGAACAAGGTCTTGCCTCTTGAGCCAACTTCCCATTTGACTAAACTCCCAAAGGCTTGGTCCACCTTTTTGTCCGCGGTCAAGTTGAGGCCTTGCCACGGTCTGGAATCATCCGTGCGTCGAAGCCATTCCCATCTTAGTCTTAAGGCGATGCTGTGTTTAGACAGGTCAATAACACCCAAACCTCCCAAGTGCTTAGGCCTGCACACCCTAGCCCATGAGACGACACATTTGCCTCCATTCACCGCCTCGGTTCCGGCCCAAAAGAATGCCCGACAACCCTTGTCCACTCTCTCCAGCGCCCATTTGGGTGCCTCTGCTATCATGAGGTGGTGTGTAGCGCGCGCCCTCATTACTTGATTGACAAGAATGAGCCTCCCCGGCCTCGTCACGAGACCCCTTTGCCATCCTGGCATGATGTGGAGAGCCGTGTCAACAATCGGCTGCCACTCTGATCTTTTGAGTTGCCTGATGCTAAGCTGGAGCCCAAGGTATTTGCATGGAAATGTGTCAATTCTCCATGGCAGCACAGACTTAACAAGCTCTTCATCCTCATTTTCTGCTCTGATCGAGATTGCCGCAGATTTGGAATAGTTCGCTTTGAGCCCCGATGCCACTCCGAATATAGCAAGGATTTCTTTAACGAACATAAGGTTTGGCCATGCTGGTTTTATGAAGAGCACCACATCATCAGCATACAGGGACAAGCGCTGCATTGGACTACGACCATTGATGGTACTAAGCACTCGTGTCTCATGCGCCTTGGATATGATTGCCGTGAGCACATCCATGGCAATAACAAAAAGCAAGGGGGAAATCGAGTCCCCTTGCCTCAGCCCTTTAGCATACATGAACTTGTCACTAGCACATCCATTCACTAGAACCCTCGAGCTGGCAGTGATGAGGAAGATCGCGATCCAAGAGATCCAGCGCTCCGAGAATCCCTTGGCTCTTAACACCTCAAACAAAAATGACCACGCCAGCGAATCAAAAGCTTTTGTTATGTCAAGCTTGAGCATCACTCCCTTGGCTTTTCTCCTATGCAGCGTGCGCGCCATTTGTCGAACCAGTAGAAAGTTGTCATGCAAGCATCTGCCCTTAATGAATGCGGACTGGTTCGTCTGAACAAGCTCTCCCATGCACAGTCTTAGCCTAGCAGTCAACAGCTTGAAAGCTATCTTGGGTATACTGTGCACAAGGCAAATAGGCCGGAAATCGAATACCGCGCATGCTTCCGGTGTCTTCGGTATCAGAGTGATCAAAGCTTGGTTGAGCCTTCCAAATCTCAAATATTGCCAAACACTCTGTAAAGCAAAAGAGACCGCTCCCGCTCCCTCTCCCTCTCCCTCTCGGCCGCTCCCGCTCGCCACCACCACCGCATCGTAGCTCCAAACCCTAGTCCCAATTCCCAAGGTTAATGTCCATGGAGAACCCCAGGCCGCCCCCCCCTGCCATCACCCCTCCCATGGCTCCCCTCCCCGTCCACCCGCCCATTGCTCCCATCCCCATCCCCGTCCCACCCTCCACATCCGCCGCTGCCGACGATGACGAGGTCGACTACGAGGTCTCCGACGACCACCACGCCGCGCGGGAGCGCCACGAGCGCGCCGTACAGGAGCTCCTGCAGCGCCGACGCGCCTACACCATGGCCGTGCCCACCAACGACTCCGCCGTGCGCGCGCGCCTCCGCCGTCTCGGCGAGCCCATCACGCTCTTCGGCGAGCGCGAGATGGAGCGCCGCGACCGCCTACGCGCACTCATGGTCCGCCTCGAGGCCGACGGCCAGTTCGACCGCCTCCTCCGCGTGCAGGAGGACGAGCAGGGAGCCCCGGGCGACGACGACGACATGGAGCAGATCCAGTATCCTTTCTTCACCGAGGGTACCAACCAACTGCTCCAGGCGCGCGTTGATATAGCTATGTACTCACTGCCCCGCGCTAAGGCCAGGGTCGACAGGGCCAAGCGCCGCCTCGCTGACCCCGACGAGGACCCCGAGGCAGAGGCCGCCCTTGTTGTCAAGCAGGCGGGGGACTTCGTGCTTGAGTGCAGCGAGATTGGAGATGACCGCCCGCTCACCGGCTGCTCCTTCTCCCGCGATGCCTCAATGCTCGCCACAAGGTACGTCTTCAAAGTAACAGATTTCTGAAAATGCATTGTTTGCTTGTGTATGAGACGAATAGTGAGGAATGCTTGCCTAAAGCTGCACACCACATCATTATAATCTTATTTGAGCTCAGTTCTTAATTTCGGTTTGGCTATTGCGATTGAGCATATATAGTCTAGTGAGTAAGATTTCTTGTATGTTAGGTTTTTAATGACTGAAAACAATCTGAATCGCTGCTTATCATAGCAGACGCCCATGTTTCTTCAAATTTTTATGCATTTATCCATACATATTTGCTTGAGCACTTCATCAGTGATAATTGCCAACTGCTTTCGTAGCCAGCCAGGTTTAGCTTGCACACGTTTAAAATTGCATTTTTATTTCACCATGAAGAGATATGGGATGAATTTGATGCTATTGCAACAAAATGTTGGTATATGATGGTTTCTGAGCTTAATTAATGCCAGTCCTTTTTCTATTAGTATAACTAGAAATTTTAGTGTTCAATATGACAACACTGTCAAGAAGTCAGGACCAGAGTTTCTTCTTTTCCTGGTAAACAAAGGTTGGTATTCTGCATATCAGTTAGGCCCATTTTAGGTGGACTGCTGTCTATGTTAGTATTTCATTGTTAGCAATGTCATGTGCAATTAGTTGTTCGTCAGCACCTAATGCCCTTCTCTTCCTTTCTACTCCCTTCGTTCCCAAATATTTGTCTTTCTAGGCATTTCAAATGGACACAACATACGGATGTATGTAGACTTATTTTAGAGTGTAGATTCACTCATTTTGCTCCGTATGTAGTCACTTGTTGAAATCTCTAGAAAAACAAATATTTGGGAACGGAGGGAGTAGTAAAAATAACTATTTGTTCCTCTTGGTTCTGCAGCTCCTGGAGCGGGATCATCAAAGTATGGAGCATGCCACAGATAACTAAAATTGCAACCCTGAAAGGTCATACAGAACGTGCAACTGATGTTGCCTTCTCTCCAGTTGATAACTGCTTAGCGACAGCCTCAGCTGATAAAACTGCAAAATTATGGAACAGCGATGGGTCACTCCTAATGTCTTTTGATGGTCACCTGGATCGTCTTGCTCGCGTTGCTTTTCATCCATCTGGAAAGTACCTTGGTACAGCTAGCTTTGACAAGACCTGGAGATTGTGGGACATCAATACTGGAACTGAACTTCTACTCCAAGAGGGACATAGCAGAAGCGTATATGGTGTTAGCTTTCATCCAGATGGTTCTTTAGCTGCATCTTGTGGGCTTGATGCGAATGCTCGAGTTTGGGATCTAAGGTCAGGAAGATTGTACTGTACTCTCATTGGACATGTGAAACCTGTAAGTTAACAGCATGGATACTTCTCAAGTGCCTTACTTGCTCTGTGATATCCGACTATCTGTTGTGGAATATATTTCCTTTTTGAAACTGACATGATTCTATTTTCTCTCTCAGGTCCTAGGAGTCAGCTTCTCCCCTAATGGTCATCTAGTTGCAACTGCAAGTGAAGACAATTTCTGTCGAATATGGGATTTGAGGACCAGACAAATGTTATATTCTATACCGGCACATAAGAGTCTTATCTCGCATGTGAAATTTGAACCCCAGGAGGGTTATTATTTAGCGACATCCTCCTATGACACTAAAGCAGCGGTATGCATCATACGTTATTTTGGATCAAATCCCCCCCCCCCCCCCCCCCCTACTTAGCTCACTCATCTTAAATATTTTTCCAGCTATGGTCAACTCAGGATTACAAGGCAATTAAATGCTTGGCAGGCCATGAGTCAAAGGTCACTAGTCTGGATATTAGTGGAGGTAACCATTTGCTTAAGCACCTAAACTTCTTTGTGTGCAGAATTATTTGTGTGGCGCATTCTTCAAGAATAACTAATTTAGTCCTTTCTTTATCTTGTCACACTAAGAAACAAGTTGGATCATTCACATTCACATCTTTTGCTGTTCACTTGTTTATTTATTTACAGCACAACAATTACATAGTGCACTCTAGATTGTCTTACACTAGTAGGACTTTCTTTTTTCTGAACTAGCAGCCGTTATTTAGTGAAAACGGCTAAACTAAGATTCTAAGATTGACCATCTTCCTTTGAATAGTTAAACTGCAAGATGTACCACCTCATAAAATGCATGACACCCCTGTTACTCTTCCCCTTGTTTTCCTTCAATTATTATTATTTGAATGTGTGACCTTTATACTTTTACTAATTCTAATCATCCATAATATTATGGTCCTGTCATTTGATTATTCATGCTTGGTGGTGCACTGCTCCCTTTGCCTCTGTTGATTGTGTTCCTTTCCATCGCGTCAATTCTTCTATGACATATTTGGTGAAAATATCACCCTTCTGGACTGTTTATTGTTGACATGAAAATGTTTTGAACAATATTGATAGGTTCTATAGTTAATAAAGTTAATTTTTGTCTACTATACTCTTTCCTCAAGAGATTGACTTCGTAGTATTGTGTTCACTTGCCAAGCTCCAATCGAAGCATCAAACTAAACATCTAATTAATGGTTTATCTATATGATATGTGCAGATGGACAACAGATTGTGACTGTTTCACATGATAGAACTATAAAGATCTGGTCATGCAGAAGCACAGCACGGGATAATGAGATGGAGTTGGATTAAGGCATTGATTCCACTTGCTGGAAACAGGTTGTGCTAGTCTTGTCCTTTCGCTGATCTGTTGGTCCAAGCTGTTTATATTCGATGATGCTATTTTATTGCATTTATAACCCTTAACCCTTGTGCACAATCTTGACAAATGTACCTCATAAGTATTTCGTAAGATTTTGGAATCGATATAGTTCTTTAAACAAATGGGCTTTCTGGTAAAAACATGAAGTTAAGTTTGGAAGAAGTATTGGCGCATCCATGTAATTTTCATACTTGTAAAATGTACTATCTTCATGATGTACGCTTGCTGCAAATAGAAATCAAAGTGCAGTTGCAACTTGCAATAGTACTCACTCAAAAGTAATCCAAAATAAGTCTGTCTTTTAGTAGGACCCCCCTTTATTTAACCCAAATGATAAGTGCCACACATAATTCAAATTATTAGTGCCACATGTGTGGCACGAAGCATTCCGGCCCTAACTTACGTTACAACTAAAGTTGCCATTTGAAAAGAAAAAAGCAACCCCCCCCCCCCCCCCCCCCCCCCCAAAATGAAAAGCTCGACAACTAGAGTTGCCACCCTTTTTTTGAAAAGCAACTTGAACTTTATTAATTAGTAATAATGGTTACATCGTCTACCAAGAGAGTTACAAAGATTTTTCATGGGCTCCTCTATTCAATCCCTAGTCATGGAACATTTTGCTAATCTAGCAAGCTCATGAGCTACTTTATTCGCTTCCTTGTTACAATGTTCAAAACTGGTTTGAGGAAAATTACAGGCCATAAAAAACAATCCTAAAAAATTGCAGCAGCCGCTCCTGCAGACTGACCTTCATATTATCAGAATTGATAATTAGACGATTGCATCCCGTCTTTTGCGCAAACAGTAAGCCAAATCTGAGTGCTACCGCCTCTGCTGTTAGAGCATTCGCATAGTACTGAATCCTCTAGTTACCACCTACTATGAAGTTTCCTTTGTCATTTCTCATAACAGACCCGCTGTGCCTCTTAGCTGATCATGATCAAAAGAAGCATCCACATTCAATTTAACAAACCCCCTAGAAGGTTTGCACCATCATTCATTCTTTCTCTTTACTTTAGGAGAGTGGGCATTTACATAGTTTGCTGTTAAAGCCCTAATCCCCATCGAGGTTTGGGACGCCTCTTGAGACTTACCCTCATGGACTAGTTTCTGTCTATTCCACCATAAATACCAAGCAGCTATAGCGATTAGTTCCCCTGCATTCCAGGAGCCCAAGATGTGTAGTTCATGATCGAGCATAAGGAGTAAGAATTCAAGGACTGCCTCTCCTGCACGATCAATGATACATGCTTTTTTCACCACTTCATACAACCCCAAATATTCCCACACTTCCTTTGCCTTCTGGCACAGAAATAATATATGTTTCGTGTCCTCTGGCCCATCCAAACATGCTGGGCATATTGGCTGAGTTTTTATATGTCTGTTGGCCAATGTAACGCGACGCGGTAGGGTCCCATGAAGAGTCCGCCAAATAATTTTTTTAACCTTTGTCGGACAAGCTAATTTTCGGATCTTACCCCAAATAGGATTGACGTTACTTCTGCCCATGCCATTCGAGTATTCCAACTTCCTCCCATGTTGCTTATTCCATTCCTCCACATAAGCTGATTGTACAGTGAATCGTTTTTGTATAGCTCCACGCAATAAAGTCTGACATATTATGCATAGGGATCGGGATCGCTAGTACTCTACGGGCATCAATTGGCCATAAAGTTTGTCTTACCAACTCTTCATCCCAACCATTTGTGATTGGGTTAATAAGATCAAAAAATTTCGTCAGTAGATCCCCCCTTCTAGGTGTAATAATTTTCCTGTCTGCACAATTTGAGATCCATGCATCTCTTCATATGTCAATATTTTCTCCTGTTCCCACTCTCCATATATAGCCATTCTTGAGAGAGTCTACTCCTGCCATAATGCTTTGCCAAGTAAAGGAGGCGCCCTTTTTTAATACTACGCTCATCAAATCACCTTCGGGGAAATACTTGGCTCTTAGGATTGTTGCACATAACGATTCAAGATTATCCACGAGACACCACGCTTGCTTCGCTAATAAAGTCGGGTTAAAACAGTGTATCATGGAAACCCATTCCTCCTTGGTCTTTTGGAACACACAATTTCCATCATGCCATCCAGTGCATCCTTTTCTTGTCCTCGTCACCTCACTAAAATTGTGACATCGCGTCTATGATTTCTTTGCAAATCTTTTTAGGAATTTTAAAGACGGACATTACATATGTTGGGATAGGTTGAACAATAGACTTAAGCAAAAAAAAAAAAATTCCCACCCGCTGATACCAACTTTTTTTTCCAACCACTAATCTTCATAATAATACGATCAATCAAGAACTAAAAACAATCATTTTTGTCCATGCCCACATTGGCAGGTAATCCCAAATATTTTATCATTAAGTGCCTCAGTCATAATATTTAGAATTGTACAGATTTGCGCTTTGTCCTCCACTTCCGTATTGGGACTAAAAAATATGTTGGATTTTTCGACACGCACCATCTGCCCTAAGGCGGCACAGTAAGAGTCCAGAACCGCTTTAAGGGTCTCCACGTTCATTGCATTTGCTCGCATGAGGATCAAAGAATCATCCGCAAATAATAGATTGGAAACCGAGGGAGCTTCCGTGCTAACTTTATGCCGGAGATACTTCCTTTCTCCTCCGCATTTGTTAAAAGGGCAGTCAGGCCCTCCGTACATAACATGAATAAGTATGGGGAGAGGGGATCCCCCTGCCTTAGCCCTCTAGTGGGTTTGAAGCTATCAGTCTCATCTGCATTAAACCAAATCCTGTACTCCACCGAGGACACACATTGCATAATCAAATTCACCCAGTTTTTCTTGAAACCCAGCTTCAACAAAATTGCTTTGAAGAAAGACCACTCCACTCGGTCATAAGCTTTGTGCATGTCCAATTTGATTGCACACAACCCTTCCCTCCCCATTCTTTTTTTATTGTGTGGAAACACTCGTATGCTACCAAAATATTATCTGTGATTAGTCTCATAGGGACAAAAGCACTCTGAGTTGGGCTGATAATGTCTGACAAAATTAATTTCAGACACGCTGCAATCATTTTTGAAATAACCTTATACACCACATTGCATAAACTAATAGGTCTAAATTGAGTAACCTTTTCTGGGGAGTTAACCTTTGGGATCATGATGATTGCAGTATCATTCCATCTTGCCGGTATTGAACATGTATTCACCGCCTGAAGTACTTCTTTTGTCAGGTCCCCTCCCAACATAGGCCAAAATCTCTTATTAAAAAATGGTGCGTAGACCATCTGGACCCGGCGCTTTTAAATCACCAATGTCAAATAAGGCTTTCTTAACTTCCTCTGCCGTATATGGGGCCATGAGGGCCCTATTCATCTCGTCTGTCACTTCTCTTTTAACAAGAGAGAGAACTCTCGGGTCTGGTTGAGAGACTTCTGACGTGAAGAGTTTTGAAAAATACCCTTTAATATAATCCTTCATTTCCGCACCTTGCACCCAGACTCCATCGTCCCCAAGCAATTTTTTAATCTAGTTCCTTTTCTTTCTAGCCGTTGTCGCATTATGAAAAAAAGAAGTGTTGCGATCCCCATGCAATAACAATTTGCGCGACCACGTTGTACCCAACAAATCTCCTCTTGTTCCAGCAAATTTTCGATGAGAACCAAAATCTCTTTTTGTCGTGCTTGGGAATCCACATTCATATGGCCCCTTCCTAGTTTTTCCAACTCTTTTTTGAGCTTTTTTATTCTCTGTTTTGGGCCTCTCAAAACCTCACGATCCCAAATGTGCAAATCTGATTGAATCACACAAGTACGATCAGCGAGATTTGGCCCAATACCCATCACCTTTGCCTTTTCCCATGTTGTACGAACAATTTCACCGGTCGTCTCCTCCTTGAGCCATCGAGCTTCAAATTGTTTTACTCGTCCCCTTGGGGCGTTAAAAATATTTCCATCAAAATATTCCGTATCCAGTACGAGTGGACGGTGATCAGAATGAACGTGTTCCTCATTAATTATGCGTCCCGAGGGAATTTATTCGCCCATTCCACATCGCACACTGCACGGTCCAGCCTCTCTTTAGTATCGCCTCTCCTAAGTGAAAGGGTCACCAATACAACCCATATCCTCGAGGCCACACTCTCCTAAACAGTTACGAAAATCTCTCATCATAGCATTTGGTCTTGCATTTTCGCCCTCTTTTTCTAATGACAGTAAAATTTCATTAAAATCCCCTAAGATCACCCAAGGATGATGACCCAGATTATGTAAATTCCTAATATTATCCCACGATAACTTATGATCACTCCAAACCAGATGACCATAAAAACCCGTGAACCGCCAATGTACATCATCATCATTCATAAAAAGAATGTCAATAAAATGAGACGACACATAATTTGGAACAACTTTATTCAACTTATTATAGTACAAGACTAGGCCTCCGGCCCGACCATAACTCGCCACTACAATCATCGAATCAAAAGATAAATAACGACACAACTCATCGGCTTTACATTTATTCAAGTGTGACTCCGAGAGAAAAATCAAATCAGCCTTGGTACGCTCCTGGAGCTCCAAGAGCTCACGAACTGCTGTGGGGGAGAGCATACCACGACAGTTCCATCCTAGGATTCTCATTTGGCCCGGCGGTCCTCCTCCTCGGAGGCCGTCGATGCGCCATCATCTCCAACCGACTCCCTCCTCTGTTGCATGTATGCCTCCTCCTCCTTTATTTCCTTTGCTACATGTGTGACTATACCATCCCCATCCCTATTGCCAACTCTACCCATACAGACTCTTTTAGAAGAAACACTCATCTCATCATACAACACACGTTCATAGCTATCCATTTCCCTCTCAAAAGAATTTTTTTGGTCACTCCTTGTTGGTGGAACCCCAAAAGGACCCTCTTTTCCCCTATGATCTCTTTTCGAGCACTCTCAGTTTTCTCATCCCCTCCCTTCTTTTGAGAGGGACCTTTCCTCTCCTTTCTTTTTGCGTGGCCCTGCATAGGATTCTTTTTAGCAGCAAAAGTAAACATTGCAAACTCCTTGCCCGTAGTTGGGCTGAAACAAAACCTGATTTTGCGTGTTAAAAATGCCAGCCGCTTCCGAAACGTCATTTGCTGCACCCATCGAGTGGATCCCATGACCCTCCTGGCCAGCAGGACACTCCAGATGGACAGGAGCAGCAGCCATCACTTGATAAGTTGGGGGTGCTCCCGGATGCGCCATCACTACAGTTGCCATCCTTGTATCACTAAATTTGTCATAAAAAATGTTTGGAGTTGCCATGTGTTTGTGCCTACCACACGTGTGACACTTATTAAGCCCTTATTTAAAGTTCAACAACGTCATCCATATACAAATAATGTTTGGGGAATGTTCGGAGCTTCGGCTATTTGTTTCAAGGGCCAAAAGAAGTCTTGTGCACTTGATCTGAAGGTGATCTTGAGTTCGGGGAGTCGCAGGCCGACCTGGCACAATCTTTCTGTTCTCATCTTCATTTGTTTTCAGTAACGACAATCGATGTACTTTGGGTCCTGGCCCATGCGTAGGAGTTCAATGGGCTTAGTCACCCACGGTCCCTGCACTTGAGGCCTGCCTGAAATACGATCACTGCACTTGAGGCCTACCTGTCTAGCGGCGGCGAATCTTTCCCCTCGCGTTAGGGTTACCTCTCCTCTCAGCGTCTCCAGGAGCCGCCGTTGAGACCAATCTCTCCCCTTGTCAATCTCTTCTCCGAGTCCCCGACCGGCGGTGTCACGCCCAATATGTGATACTATCCTAAAGAGACTCGAAGGTCCCACCAAGGATAGAACCGCATATTGAAACGCTTTTGCAAGGTGGATATCATTACATCAACATTACATAATAGATGGGGATACATACAAGAGGCATACAATGCCACACGGATAAAACAATACATCACACATAAGAGCAACATCCGACTACGGATGAAACACAAACAGAAACTCAAACGACATCCACCCTGCTAGCCCAGGCTGCTGACCTGGAACCTATCCCTGATCGAAGAAGAAGCAGAAGAAGAACTCCAAAACAAGTAACCATCGCTCTCGCGTCATGATCATCGCATAAACCTGTACCTGCAACTGTTGTTGTAGTAATCTGTGAGCCACGAGGACTCAGCAATCCCATTACCATGGGTATCAAGACTAGCAAAGCTTAAAGGGAAAGGAAGGGGTAAAGTGGTGAGGTTACGGTAGCGATTAAGCATATATGGTGGCTAACATACGCAAATAAGAGCGAGAAGAGAGCAAGCGGAACAGTCGTGAAGCTAGCAATGATCAAGAAGTGATCCTGAACTCCTACTTACGTCAAACATAACCCAAAACCGTGTTCACTTCCCGGACTCCGCCGAGAAGAGACCATCACGGCTACACACACGGTTGATGCGTTTTAATTCGGATCTGGTGTCAAGTTATCTACAACCGGACATTAACAAATTCCCATCTGCCCATAACCGCGGGCACGGCTTTCGAAAGTTTAAACCCTGCAGGGGTGTCCCAACTTAGCCCATGATAAGCTCTCGCGATCAATGAAGGATATACCTTCTCCCAGGAAGACCCGATCAAACTCGGAATCTCGGTTTACAAGACATTTCGACAATGGTAAAACAAGACCAGCAAAGCCACCCGATGCACCGACAATCCCGATAGGAGCTGCACATATCTCGTTCTCAGGGCAACACCGGATGAGCAATCCATACAACTAAAACCAGACCTCAAGTTTCCCTGAGGGGGCGCTGCAAAGGGCTCTGGTTCGGACCAACACTTAGACAAGCACTGGCCCGGGGGGGGGGGGGGCTAAAATAAAGATGACCCTCGGGCTCCGGAAACCCAAGGGAAAAAAGGGGTAGGTGAGGCAAATGGTAAAACCAAGGTTGGGCCTTGCTGGAGGAGTTTTATTCAAAGTAAACTGTCAAGGGGGTCCCATAAATCACCCAACCGCGTAAGGAACGCAAAAACCGGGAACATAACACCGGTATGACGGAAACTAGGGCGGCAAGAGTGGAACAAAACACCAGGCATAAGGCCGAGTCTTCCACCCTTTACCAAATATATAGATGCATTAATTAAATAAGAGATATTGTGATATCCCAACATAATCCTGTCCATCATGGAGCAATCTTCAACTTCACCTGCAACTAACAACGCTATAAGAGGGGCTGAGCAAAAGCGGTAACATAGCCAAACAATGGTTTGCTAGGAAGGTTGAAAAAGGTTAGAGGCTGACATGGCAATTTGGGAGGCTTGATAAACAGTTGAGAGGTAGCCCAGCAAAGCGATAGAACGAAGCAACTAGCATAGCAATGATAGTAGTGAGATCCAGGGTAGCGGTCATCTTGCCTGAAATCCCGCAAGGAAGAAGAACGAGTCCATGAAGAAGACAAACGGGAGCAGTTGAACGAATCCTCACAATCGCAACGTTACCGGAACTATCAAGAAGAAGCAATACCGGAAAGAAGCAAACAACATGGTAAACAACCATCACATAGACATGGCACGATGCACAACCAAGTATGATGCATGTCCGGTTCAAAGAGGCATGTCATGTCAAAGTGCAACAAACAATACTACAAATTAAGTGGAGCTCGATATGCAACGAGTTGTATATTGATGAAACACCACATCAATTATTTAGTTCTCTCTCGTTTAAGCTACCAAACAATATTAAATATTGTAAAACATGGCAAGAGGTGAACCATAAGTAAACTAACTATTTAGGCAAGTTTAAATGAGGCCGGAACAACAAACAACAATTTCCGGAAAATCCTCATATGCATATTTTGGGATTGGTACTGTTATGCCCTAAACCATATTTTTAGAGTTGTTAAACATGCAAAGTGATGACACCATGTTAATCTAGGCATTTTTCCACCCCATTTACATATAAAGTTTATTTAAAACCGAGCTATGGTTATTTAGTTATGAAATAAAGCATTTAAACATGGCATTTAAGCAAATTTAATCAAATAGCATTTTAAACATTTTAAACATGGATGAAAATGACCAATTATTAATCTACACAAAATTCTAAGCATTTTACATATATAAATCATTTTAATCCGATGCACGGTTGTGGAGTTATTATATGCATGAACAACAGGGGTCAATCTGTAAATATGCAGTTTCTCTGGAAAATAGAAAAAAAACGCAATAGGGAAAAAACGCATGGCCGAATCTGGAGGGGCTTGGGGCCTCACCCATGGGCTCGGCCCAGTCGGTGCAGGAGGCCCAAGAGGGCACGAGGCTGGAGGAGGCCGGGGCTGGCTGGCTTCGGCTGGGCCTTGGAGCTAGCGGCCCAGGAGGCTGGCCACGCGCGCTGGTCAACGGGAGCGAGGCGAGCGGGCTGCTCCTTCTTCGTTACTGAAGAACCGCGACAGCAGCAGCAGGTTCAGAGCGACGGAGGGCGGGAACGGCTGCCGGCGATGGGATCCGAGTGAAGAGGGTCTTGGCGAGACGCGGGGAGGTGGAGCTTGGCGCGGATCCATGGCGATGAGGAAGGGCACGGTCAACACGCTCGAGGCAGGGGATCGTGCGAGCCGCAGCTGCGGCAGGAGCTGCCGCTGAAAAAAAACGACAGAGGGTTCAGAGAGAGGGACGGGGAGGAAGAACTGCAGGAGGAAGAAAGAGAAGAAAGGGAAGGCACGGGGCAAGGGGCGAGTGGACCTGCTGGTCCGGTGCTGCTCCGGTCCGGTAGAGGCGAGGAGGAGCAGATTCGGGAGGAGGCGGTGGAGGCCGGCTCCGAGGCGGACGGGCGCGGGTCAACGGGGCGCAGAAGAGGTCCCTGGCGGCGGGGCTTGGCGAGCTCGACGTCGAGGAAGGAGCTCCGGAGCGGAGGAAACTCCACGGTGTCCATGGCGGGGCTGACACAGGGAGCGGCGACGACAGTGACTTCCCAAGGGGCAGCGACGTTCATGGCCTCTGGTGCTGTGAAAAAGAGACATAGCAAGCGACGACCATGAGAGAAAGGAGGGAGCTAGAAAGGGAAGGAGGGAACAGGGCAGGGGAAGAGGCCTGGACCATGCGGGTCAGTCGCCGGCGGCAAGGTCGCCGGGGCGGCAGGGTTGCTTGGGGTTGGCCCGATGGGGAATTCAAGGGAGAGGAGGTGGGCGGATCGGGATGGATCCCGAGGACGATGGTGAGTGGGTGGCGACGGCGATCAGGAAGGATGGGACAAAAGGGCTAGGATCTAGGGTTAGACTAATATGTATAGTGAGTGAGTTAGGTTAGGGTCTAATTGGACCCTCCAATTTACATCGAGCGGTCGAAAATAAATGGTTAGAGAGTCCAAATAAGAAAACAGAGATGTTTTATAGATGTTTGGGGATGATCCGGATCCATCGGACATGACCGTGCGGGTCGGGTTCGGGGGAGTTTCGGACGCGCGCGCGAGGGGGCTGCGAGCTGGCAAGAGAGGTTAGGTGGTCACGGTCAAGAGGGAAGCGAAACCCTGATTGGTCTGGAACGGCCAACAAAAGCAAGGGGGGACACGGCAACTACGAGCGGATGCAAGTTTTATGAAAACGATGCCGATTGCAATGCGAATGATGACATGAGACGAGATGCATGACATGAACAAACTGCAAAACAAAAGACAAAAACCCAACCACGAAGAAAATAACATATCGCATCTCCGGAAAAGGCAAGAGTTGGAGTTACGAATATGAAAAGTTGTATCCGGGGCGTTACAGGCGGGCTGGCTAAGGCTTGGTGGAAGAGAGGCAGGTAGGGTTTTTCCGCCCAGTGATCGCTTCTTCGTCGGGTTAGGGCTTTTGTGATGGCAAGCTCGGCTTCAGGATCGGGCTCGGGGGCCAATGAGGTCGAGGAGATGATGAAGAATCTGGGTCTTACAGAGGACGACCTAGATGATGTGGTCTTTGAGGAAGAAAAAGTTTCAGATGAATCTGCAGTTAGATGGATGGCTGTAGCTAGGGTTCATACCCCAAAAGAGTACAACCAGTACTGGTTTTTTTTCGTAATATGAGGGCTGCATGGGACTTGGCGCAGGAGGTCAAGATCCGTCCGCTAGAGAGCAACCTATACACGATGCAGTTCTCCTGCCTGGGCGACTGGGAACGAGTCATGGCCGAGGGTCCTTGGACTTTCAAAGGGAATGCTGTTGTTCTTGTTGAGTATGACGACTTTACAAAACCATTTGAGGTTAATCTGGACAAGTTAGATATATGGGTGCAGATACATGATCTGCCTGATGGCTACTTTCCAATGGTCAAAGGTCTAGCAGGAAAAGTTGGTGAGTTTATTTATGCTGAACCAAGATCCCAGGATTTTGAAGGAAATTTTGTTCGCATCAGAGTCAAGATAGATGTCCAGAAACCACTTAAGAATGCAGTTTCGGTGGTGAAGGAGGGTAAAAGGCAGTTTTTCCTAGTGAAATATGAACGCTTGCCCGATTGGTGTTGTCTGTGGTCACCTTGGCCATCAGTTTAAGGAGCACGGCGACGGTGTTCACCCACCGCAAGCTCTAGTCTTTAAAAATCTTCGGGCAAGCTGGTTCAGAGGTCCGGGCAGGGGACCGGGAGAGGGAAGAGGACGCGACCGTTCTAGTCGCGGACGTGGACGAGGCTGTGGTGCCTCGCAGCACGACCAACCTGCTTGGCCAGAGTATGAGGACCCATCGGACCAAACAGATGATGTTGTTATGGAGGAGGTGGAAAAGAATAGGAAAACGGTGGCGATAGTTGTTACAGATCCAAAGATTAGGAATGACTCAATAATAGCAAGTAAGCCACTTTTAATGCCTCCACCTGAGGCGCCAACAAGCTCCCCTTCGAAGCAGGAAGCGAAGAGAACCAAAGCATCTTCATCCACCACTGACAGAGCCCCGGTGAAGTAGTTAGTTTCACACATAAACAATGATGCGCGTATGGCGGGTCTCCAAGGGGGGCCGCGTGTAACATCCCAATTTTCAATTTGGATGTTATACATAGATCATCTTATGCATATTATTTTTATTCTTACATTTTGTTGTGATCCTAAAAATCTTAAGCAACTCAAGGACCCAAGGAGAGAGTTGGAGGTTTCACAAAAATCACATTTGAATTTATTTCAAAATTGAAGAAAGGATCAATTTGATTTTATTATTTTTCTCTCCAATTATTTCCAATATTAAAAATATATGAGAAAAGATAATATGACTTCTTCAACACAAGAGAAATATTGGAGAAAGAATTTTAAAATCAAATTATGATTTATTGGCATTTTATTTGCTATTTTATTTGAATTAGAAAAATAATGCATTTTTGAAAATTGCATCTTAGTCCAGAAAAATGTTCAGCTTCTCCTAAATATTAGGTTTGGACGGTGAAAATTGTTTCTGCAATTTTTAGATTTTTTTTATATTTTATTAATATTTTTTCTTTCGGGCGAAATTCATTAAAAAAACTTTTCCGCCTGACTGGGCCGGAGGCCCAGGCCGGCCCACGCCAGCGCCGCCGTCTCCTCAAGCGGGAGGACTCCTGCCGCCGCACGCCGCTAATCCAGCACGGACCCGCACACCGCCATCCCGCAGCCTCCTCCACCGCACCGCCCCAGCAGCAGCAGCAACATCAAGCCGCCGCCGCTGCCGCTTCCCACCGCCGCCGCGCCGTTCCCCGCCGCCCGCGCCGCAGCGCCACGCTGCCACCGAAGCCCCGCGTAGCCACCGCCCCGCCGTCGTCGCCTCGCCCGCCTCACGCCGCCGCCGGCGGCTTTCCGCCGCCGGCGGCTTTCCGCCGCCGCCGTTGACCGATAAAGGACGACATCGATTTTTTTTGGTTTATTTGGTTCGATAGTTCTAGATCGATTTTTTTAGGTTTTCTTATTTAAGGAACGACCGTTTGTTCGCCTGTTTTAACGAGCGGTTTCCGCCGTATAAGTTCTGTTAGCGAACGTTCGCGCCGTATGATTTTTTTAGTTTATTTTCGGCTAAGGACCTATCCACGAATAGTTTTATCGCGATTTAGCCCTTGATATTTAAACTAGCATAACTTTTTACTCGTTTATCCAAATTAGATGAAACCAACGTCTAAATCTTCGTATCATTCTGTTCTTTCTAGTTAACCAACTTGAACATGATTTTGGTATTGTAAAAATTTGAGTTTAGGTCAGATTAGTAAACAATCTTGTTTCGTTCGTATTTTGAGTTTCGTCGCTCCGTTTGAGTTGAATATTTTTGCAAATCGTAGCTAATCACTTATACCTACTATTAAGATCTAATCCACATGATAATATTGTTGTTAGGTTTTGACTCTTGTTAGTTTAAGCCGTTTGCTTGTTTCATGTTTGATTTGGATTTTTTCTCGGTTTTTTTCGTGTTTCGTTTGAGTGATTGCTTATGTATGCTATTGTTGGTCTACGCTAGATTACCCGGAGTGCGAAGCTTGTTGCTACGAGTCTCTAGAGTTTGCAGATGGTCAGCAAGGCAAGTTACACTTTGATCATACTCTTTTATACCCAATTTTTACTATGCATTAGTTCTGCCCTCAAATATTTGCATGAGTAGGATTGGGGACATGTGGTTTTGGTTGTAGTACTTGAGGTAGGAACCTAATACCTTTTGATCACCCCGGGAATATACGTTATGCTTATTATTGCTTAGCCATGCTCGTAGACGGGGATTGGATCGTGATTTACACATGGATGTTTGAGAGTTATTTAATCATGGATAACATTAAGGTGGCAACTTTAATATACATCTGGGTGGATTGGTTGAGGCACCTGGGGAACCCAGTGTTGCCTGTTTTTGGGAAATCCCGGAGTACCCGTGTGATTTTTCCTATGGAATGCCACCCAGGCTCAAAGGGATCATAAGATTATTCATGCTAGAAACTTCCGTGTGCAGCAACAAGCCATTATGGGCTTTGGCATAGTTGAGTAAGTTGCGTGAGCTTTTGAAGAGGTGGACTAGCAGATGTAGGGGAAAGTAGGTGTATCGGTCCGCCCGGAGAAGAGAGTTAATGCTTCAGAAAGGCTATGTCTCGATCATCCGATCATGGATGCGGTCGAGTCTTGTGGGGAAAAGTGCGCAAACCTCTGCAGAGTGTATAAACTAATCATGGTTAGTCGTGTCCCTGGTTATGGCCATCTTGAGTATCTAGTACTTGATTCTATTGATGTGATCTCATCATGTTACTTTAATTAATTGGATTTGGTTTAATGATGATATTTTTAATTGGGATTTGAGTTGGGGTTACCTTCTCAAATAATGGGCAACTTGGGAGTAGTTAAATAAATTTATTTCCTTTGTTGTAGGGAAAAACTAGCTTTATGCAAAATCATAAACTTACAGCCTCCACCAGCCAAATATTGCATGTAGATATAGTTCTTGCATTTCATTGCTTTACAGTGTAACTCTGCCAGCATATTCAATGTGCTGACCTACACGACTGCAACGTCTCATGTTGCAGACTACTCAGACGACGAATAAGGTGCGATAGGTCGTTGTTTGCACTCAGCTATGCCGTTGGAGTTGATAGACTCATTTACCTTCGAAGTTTCCGCAGTTATCTAGTTTAGATGGCCTTCAGCCATCTAAACTCATTATGAGGACTCTGATGTAATAAATGTGTGATTGGAACTCTGTTATAATTCCTTGAGTACTGTGCGTGTCAGCATTATCGATCCAGAGATGACACTGATGCACAGAGACTTGACCGTTTGAGGTCTGGTCGCTACACCGCGCCTAGCGCAATGAGTCTCCTATGCTGGAACTACCGCGGGGCTGGCAAACCCGCGACAATCAACGAGCTTCATACTCTAACTAAGCGATTTGCCCCCTCGATTGTATGCATTGTAGAAACTCAGATCGAGGGCTCCCGTGTGGAGAATATGGTAGGAACTCTAGATTTTAATAAAAGTTTTGCGGTGAGTAGCTCTGGTAGAAGTGGAGGATTAGGAATTTTCTGGAATGATGAAATAAAGTTGAAGATTATCGGTTACTCTGAGTATCATATTGATGTGATTGTGAATGGGTTGACGGACACCCGGACAAGAATCACTTTTGTCTACGGGGAAGCACAAGTGCGAGAAAGATACAAAACCTGGGACGCGTTAAAGGGGATTGTAGGCTGAATTCTCTGCCTTGGGTCATGTTGGGAGATTTTAATGAGGTTCTACATGCTCAGGAACATGACGGCATTGGCAACCGAAGCCAAGCTCAAATGGATGCTTTCCGTGACGCTCTAGATATTTGTGGCCTGTCTGACATAGGCTACATTGGATCAAACTGGACTTTTGAGAAAAGGTAGCGGGTGGGACGTATACATGGGTCCGTCTGGACCATTGTGTAGCAAATCCGGCTTGGTCCCTGGCATATCCGAACGCAGTACTGGAGCACAAATGTGCAGCCTCGTCTGATCACATACCCATTTGGTTGCGCCTCAGCGACGTGCATGGCGGTGCATGCAATGGGCCCCGCCGCTTTAAATATGAAGTAGCCTAGGAGCGGGATGGGTCTCTATCATCTGTGGTAGGGACAAGCTGGTCTGCGCGTCAGGGAGATTCGGTTGCCACTATACGAGACAAGCTGGACAACATGGCGGGAGCTTTGGGTTCTTGGCAACGCGCGCATTTTGGTAATGTATGAAGAGAGATTAGTCAGTTGCAAAATGAGATGCAGCTTTTACGAGCGATGCCAAGCAGGGCGGGTCCTACACATGCAGAGCTGAAAGTGACAGACTGTCTCGTCGAACTGTATCACAAGGAGGAGATTCTCTGGAGACAAAGGGCGCGCGTCGATTGGCTGCTGCACCGCGATAAAAACACATATTTTTTTCACCTCCGTGCTAGCAGACGAAGGAGGAAGAACCAAATAAACATTTTGCTGGGAGCGGATGGTCGGCTAACAGATAATAAGAGTGAGATGGAGTCAATGACTAAGACTTTTTATAAAGATCTGTACAACTCAGAGGGTGTCCAGAACATGAACCAAGTTCTTGATACAGTGCCTAGGAAAGTTACAGTGGAGATGAATGCAGCTCTGGATGCTCCCTATTCGCAACAGGAAGTTAAAACCGCTCTGTTTCAGATGTTCCCCACAAATCCTCCTGGGCCTGATGGATTTCCAGCTCATTTCTTCCAACGTCATTGGGACACTTGTGGTGACGAGGTAACAAAAGAGGCACTAAAAATAGTAGAGGGCAAGGAGTCTCCTGAATGCATAAATGAAACATTGCTGGTCCTCATCCCTAAGGTGAAAAATCCCACCGAATTGACACAGTTTCGCCCTATCGGCTTATGTAACATTCTCTATAAGATTGTTTCCAAGGTAATTTCTAACCGCCTGAAGGTAGTGTTACCTAACATTATTTTTGAGGAGCAATCAGCCTTCGTGCCAGGAAGGTTAATTACAGATAATATCATAACAGTGTATGAATGTCTGGATTTTATGAAGAGGAACAAATCAAAAAAACATCAATCTTGTGCTCTCAAACTAGATATGATGAAGGTCTATGAAAGAGTGGAATGTGCATATTTAAAAGCAATAATGCTAAAACTGGGGTTTTCAGAGAGATGGGTAAGCATTGTCATGGGCTTGGTGACCACTGTTAATTTCTCTGTTTTTTTTAATGGTTGAAAGCTGGAAGAGTTCAAACCTTCACGTCGAATCAGACGAGGGGACCCAATATCCCCGTACTTGTTCTTGATAGCAGTAGAGGGCCTGTCGTGCCTGTTAAAATCAAGAAGGGAGTCACCAATTTGCATGGGATACAAGTAGCACAATCTGCACCACCAGTAAACCATCTTTTATTTGCTGATGACAGCCTGCTGTTCTTCAAGGCAAACAGTATGGGTGCTAATGAGGTGAACCTAGTCCTGGATATTTATTGTCAAGCAACCGGGCATCGTATCAACTATGGGAAATCTTCCATCTTTTTTAGTAAGGGAGTGCCAGATGTTGTTAGATAGGATATTAAAGATTTACTCAATGTGCCAAATGAAACATTGAATGAAAAGTACTTGGGAATGCCATTAGATATAGGGGGCTCGAAGAATGGGGCTTTTAAGTACCTCAAGGACCGCTTGTGGAGCAAAATTCAGGGATGGATAGCAAACACTATGTCATCAGCGGGCAAGGAGGTTCTAGTCAAAGCCGTTGCACAAGCAGTGCCAGTATATTCCATGTCCTGCTTCAAGCTCCCGAGAGGATTGTGTGAACATTTGAACATGCTCATAAGGAAGTACTGGTGGGGTTATAAAGATGGGAAACACAAGCCTCACTGGGTCTCATGGAAGTCTATGATGCAACCGAAAGGTATGGGTGGCTTGGGCTTCAAAGACTTCGAGGTTCAACATGGCAATGTTGGCCAAGCAGGCATGGCGGCTACTGCAGAATGAACAGTCTCTTAGCGCTCGGCTTCTCAAGAGTATTTATTACCCCAATTCATCTATTCTGGAAGCGCCCCCTTGGAGGGCATCCAAGCCAAATATGGAGAGCAATAATAGAAGGCAGGGATACTCTTAAACAGGGGCTGATACGAAGGATTGGAAATGGTGCATCAACAAGAATCTGGGATGATAGATGGCTACCTAGAGATGAAATGATGCAACCTTATGGCTGTAGGGTGGCGAACCCCCTAACTTATGTCTCGGAATTGATTGATCATACTTCGACCTGCTGGAATAGACAAAGAGTTGAGGAAGTATTTATGCCCATGGATGTGAGCGTTATCCGAGGGATACCACTCTGTACCAGGAATGTTGAGGATTTCTGGAGTTGGAGCTATGAGAAGAACGGAGTGTTTTCAGTAAAATCAGCTTACAGAATGCTGGTGGCAACCCGCCAGAGGAGAGAAGCATGGCTGGAAGGCTCATCCAGATCATCTACAATGTCAAAGGAGGAAGGATGCTGGAAGATGCTATGGAAAACGAAGGTACCATGCGAAGTCAGGCACTTCTTATGGTGTCTAGCGAACCAATCAATACCGACAAATGATGTTTGATCGCATAGACATATGACAGATAGTAGTGCATGTGGTTTCTGTGGATCTCTTGACTCGTGTCGTCATTCTCTCATTGAGTGCACGGTGGCACGGTGCACTTGGGCACTGGAAGATGAGGAGCTAGCTCAGATGTTGGTTGCAACTTCCAAACCAGATGCAAAAAACTGGCTCTTCACTCTCATGGAATCATGCTCACGTACAACGTTCATTAAGATCACGGTAGCATTGTGGGCAATTTGGTCAACACGGCGAAAGGAGATCCACGAGGGAGTGTTTGAAAGCCCTCAAGCTACTAATTCATTCATTGCCAGGTTTATTCTTGAGCTGGAGATGGTACAAGAGGGCGAACCAGTCCTGAACCGAGCTGGGGGCGAAGCTCAGACTGTTTCTGATCGACGACCCAAAGCACCACCACAGGGACATGCGAAGATCCACATCGATGCGGGAATCAGGACAGGGCACGGAGGAGCCGCGGCGGCAGTATGCAGAAATACAAATGGCACTTTCTTGGGGAGCTCTGCCCTTGTCATCGGCGGAGTTGACGACCCAACCACGATGGAAGCAATTGTGTGTCGGGAGGCGCTGGAACTAGTGGAGGACCTACACATATAAAACTTCATCGTCTCATCGGACTCAAAACAAGTTGTTGCTGACATCAAAGGCAAAGGTAGAGGGACCTACGGAGCTATAGTTAGTGAGATCACCACTAGAGCAAGTTTATTTCATTGTAGTTTTTAGTTTGAAGGTCATGCTTTCAATCTTGAAGTACACAGGTTAGCCAAGTTGGCACTTTCGTTCGGTTCGGGATGCCACGTTTGGTTTGGCCAATCCCATAACCTGAATTGTATCCCACACCATGTGGCTTTTGCTGAATAAAACTTGGCTTTTCCCCTAAAAAAATCTTGAGGCCTACCTGAAATACGATCTATTCTAAAAACAACCTGAAATACGGTCAGTTTAAGAGTGGGCCAAAAAACTTGGTCAAACAGTTCCCTTTCATCGGTAAAAAAACCGAACTTGGACGCGGATTTTTGGAACCTGCCGGTAACTGCCCCTGAAATCTGGACGATGACGCACAACCTCGTGATCAAGGAATATTTAAAACAAGAACATTACATAATCGGTCTTGCTATATATACATAACTAGTTGATTCCCCGCGGGTTGCAGCGGGACGTTTTGTACCAATCAGCTCATATGTGAGAGATGCACATCAAGAAAGAAAATAAGAAAAAAATTGATAATTGTTTGCTGACCTGCACGAAAGGATTAACAAAGAGACTATTCGGTAAACATCTCCTTCAACAAGAGTTTTTTCACGACATCTCCTCAAATGAAGTTGCTTGGTGATCAAGTGAGTTGATGAAATAATGCTTTTTACGAACTCGATCTCGAGAGAAAAACACTAAGCCATCAGGGGAGAGGTAAGCACACTGAGGGAGCTCCAACGGGGTGTACGGGACATCTACCTGTTTGGATGATGATAGAAGCATCTGCGATGGTGAAGCTGTGTTAGTATATCAGCGGTAGTGAAGCTGTGTTATGTCAGAGAAACTGCGGATGGGATCAAAAAAGTAAAGTAAAATCAACGGATCCTTACTTGTTAGCGAGGCCATTAGAAATGCTCATCTGATCACGTCTCATCATGATGGTCTCCACGCTACTACTCCAATTAAGATGAGACCCACAGACCCGCGACTTTGGATCGCGCAACATAGGATCGACCCAGGTCAAACAGCGGCAAGAGGAGATACCTGTCACTACCGCCATGTGCGGACTCCTCCGTAGGCCGCCGCATGTGCAGCGTGGCTAGGACATCGCGGTGTTCACCCGAGCCACATAAGTCAGATTCAGCCATTAGGACTGGCAAACATAAGGCATCGATGGAGGCTTAGGCAACGCTCGAGGCAACGACGACCTTTCCATCATAAATTGATGTTCCCGCAGACCTGAGAGCAGCAGTGCACGTCCTTGACGATTGTGCGTGCGACCGTGGCCTCCCTCTAATGCCCCCGCGGTACAGTGCAGTTGGACATCCCTCCCGATTTGTGCGTTATATGATAGTAGAGCTTTGCTAATATTACATCATCTGTATGGTCTGATCAGATAAACCAAATCACCAAACAAATCAATACAAAACTAATCTGAACTATGATTTGCTGGTTTCGAGTCTAATTTTTGGATAAAGAACTTGATTGATTTTCAAGCTTACCTTCGCTGCTCTAGCGAGTTCAGTCGACGATCGATGTCTCCGGCTCATGGCGCCGAGCCCCGCTGCTACGTCTGCAGAACTGATTGCCATCCAACCTATTTCTCTGGTAGATGGGCATCAGTGCACTCTATCCGTTTGTGATCTGTATGAAGATTCTCTATAGTAGCATGGGGAATGCATGTGGAAGCCGAATTGCGCTTCAAGCCTGCAGATTTTTGGTGAAGGCAACCAGAGAAGGCTTGACCAGCGGCACCGCAATATGAAGAGTGTCACGAATAAAGAAGGAAGGTGAAGAATCAGGAAGATATGGTGGAGTTTTATTGGTGGATGGTAGATGGAAGGAACCATCAGACGAAGAGGCAAACAAAAAATATTGACTTGCTCACATTGAAGGCTGCATGTTAGAGATTAGTTGATTGGTGTTTACGGCTGGAAACAAAACGCATGTCGTGGTGCATGTGGAGAGTTGTTGATCTACATGCATGTGGAGTTGCTGATTTGGATGGACCGATGAGGTGGATACGCCTAGGGAAACAGACCGAGACTGATTGGCCGATTGAAAACTGAACGCTGATGTGGCATCATGATGATGTGGATAGTGTGCATGTAGAGAATTGCTAGTAGTGGGGATCAACTTCTTAAGAATGCAAGATCAGTACGTGGTGTAATACAAAGGCATAAATGGCCCACATAATTGATCAATACGTGGTGTAATACGACGACATTAATGGCCCACGTCGGACCCACTTGGGGATAGCAAGATATTGGGTATTAGGCGACCCATTTCGTCCGCCTGCGTCTGTTTGGGTCGGTACGAACAATAGTGGAGACCCAATGCGCCGATCCAAACCCAAATCACGTCCGCTTCGCATCCCGTCGACGCATTTACGGCCCAAACGCGTCGGCGCGGACGCGAAGCGGCACGCGCCTTCTCGGTGTCCGTTGTGTCCCCACCCGACGGTCGTCCAACCACCTAGCGGCCAATTTGGTTAGCTTAATTTATGACGACCGCCCACCTCGGGCCCACGTTCAGCGATGACGGTCGTCCTTTTTTAAGCCAACAGGGGGGAGGGGGGGGGGTCCTCATCCGCTTCCAGAAAGCTCCCCGTCCCCATCTCACTCCCCTGTCGGCGGCAACCCTAGCCACCCTAGTCAAGCCAGATGGGGCTCTTCTCCGGCGTTAGTAGCAGCAAAGCCAAGGGCAAGCCCCCCGCCATCCCTTTTCCCCCTAAGCTCCCCCACCTCCGTCGGCCAAGGCAGTATGTCAACGTGCAAGTGCACCGATTGGAGTGGCACTGGCAACACCGCGTGCCTCTCCCGTACCCCGTCATCACCCTGCCGCACGACTGGCATCTGGATCCGGAGAGGATCCCAGTGCTGGTGGCATCGCGGTCGGCTAGGGCGCACGCGGAGGAGGTGTGGCACCGGTGGGCGCAGCTGAATCCGGAGCAGCGCAGCAACACCACGTACGCCTTTGACTCGCCCAACTAGGCTCGTTGGTTTGCCTTCGAGCACGAGGAGGTCAGGCAACGCGGCATCCGCAGGTCGCCGCAGCCCGCCCTCGTCGTCCGCGACGAGGACCAGGAGGCGGAGGCCGCCTACCAGGCGGCCGTCCTCCGGGAGAGCGAGGAGGTGGAGCGTCGCGGGGAGGAGGAGGAGGCGTACCAGGCAGCCATGGCGGAGGCCATGGCCCTCTCCGCGGCGGGCGACCGCTTGTGCCGCCGGTGGCCTCGCCTTCCCCCGTCAAGGCCGAGCCGGAGCCGGAGCCGGAGCCGACCCCCATCGAGCGCTACTCATGGACCGGGCGAGTGGGTCAGCACTCCGCCGGTCTGGAAGGGGCTGACACCGACGTAGGAGGCGGCGTACCTCGAACAATGGTGCCAGCGACGGCTAGCCGAGGAGCGCCGCCACGGTGAATACCTCGAGATGCTCGAGTGCGACGCCGAGGAGGAGTAGCGTGAGGCCGAGAGGAGGCGCGCCAGGCCAAGGAAGCGGGCGGCATAGCCGTGCCCGACATCAACGTCGTCTGGAACACAGTGTTCCCCTGAGCCGGCCCTACGCCGACGCTCATCGACCTCACCGGCCCCGACGACGACGACGAGGATGCCTAGGGCAACGCGCTGCCTCTTAGTTAGCTATTTTTATGTTAGATGTGGAGGCGTGGATTATCGCCAGCCTTCGTGGCCTGCTTTAATGTTTAATTAATGTTTGTTTTTATTTTCAAAATGTTTGTATTCTATTTTTTTCACGCATCCTCAAAATGGGTCGAGCCAACGTTGGGCGCATGCACCGACCCAAACGTGAAAGCAGACGTTGTTGTCGGCCGAGCCGATCCAAACGGACAAAAATCAGACAAATCCACTGTCTGTTTGGGTCAGCGCGTTGGAGTTGCTCTTAGGCTGATCGTAGTGGGGAGTACTATATAGTAATAAGTATCACTAAATCATTGATGGCGCGCATTGCTGCGCCCATTCATTATCATGATGGAATGCTAGGAATTTTGTATATATATCAACATGAAGATAAAAAATACTTTCTCCGTTCCGAATTACTTGTCGCAGGTATGGATGTATTTAGATGTATTTTAGTTCTAGGCACATCCATTTTCGCGACGAGTAATTTAGGACGGAGGGAGTAGATGTTAGTATCAAAGTAACCATATAAATCTAGATTAGAAGTATCTACCAAATAGTATTTTAACCCAGTGGCGGAGGGAAAAAAATTAAGGTGGGGCGAACACCTAAAGCACAAGAAAAATCGATGCAAAATCAAAAGTAGACCATACATATTAACAATGCATGCAAATAATTTTATGTGATCTGAAAGATACTGTAATAAACAAGAACTGTTGTGTCCTGTAGGCTAGCCACTAGCACTAGGGTGTGAATCGCGAACTGTGTCCTATGGGCGCTGACCGTCGCCGCTCCATACCTGCTCGCTGCGTGCCGCTAAGTGCTGCTGGGGTTCGTGTCATGCTCGTGCGCATGGTGGCATGGACGAACTGGATGTCTTTGTGCGTGCGGACAGGATCGCTGCTGACGGCCCAAACAAGTTGGCTGCTCACAGCCCAAACAAGCTGGCTGCTCATGGCCCAAAAACACAACGATCCGAGCAAGCGCTGTGCGCATATACGTATATTATACATAACCTATACGTAAAAAATCCAGCGAATCAAAGATAGGGCGGGCGCCCAACCTCGCCCTACCGGAAGCTCCGCCCCAATCATGATAAGAATATAGGGTCTTCATTTCCGGAATAATAATAACATATCATCCCCACTGAAGTGTTATTTACAAAGATGCAATGCATTATCTTATAGTAGTTTATAATGTTTTCCACAAAGATCTGAACGTATAGTTCTTTCATTACCTCCACACATTGTGTCAAAGGTGTTATTATTTGGACTTCCTGATGGTTTTTGGAAGCAGATAGCTTAACTACACACGTCTAAAAAACAAACCAAAAGATGACAAGTCTGGTTATGTGGGAAGCATATTTAAGCAAGAACAAGTGAAACAATATTGTCACGGAAGTAGTCTGACATCTTGACATGAAATTCATCCGAAAGTACAAAAACAAAATGTACGAAATATCAAAATGACAATGATTTATCATTCATACTCACTGAAGTAGTCTGACATCATTAGATGAAACTCATCCGAATGTACAAGTTAAGACAAGGTATATACAGAAATTTAGTGTACAAAAAATGAAATGTAGGAAATATCGAAATGACAATGATTTATCATTCATACTTATAGGACACCAGCCACCAGGCAGTGGCGATTCTAGAGTTTATTCATTTTCTCTACTATATACGTACCCAGCAGAAATTAAAAAGGTGCTTATAGGAAGAGGCAAACTCGTATAGCTATGTAATAGTCAGATAAGCAACTTATTGAAGTGATGTGTTTAGTAGACAGCCCCAGTTAAACTTACGGAATCCACCTGTGCAGCAAGAGAGTTAAGGGAACAGGGCACGTGTAAGAGAGAAAATATTTGTTTCTAACTTACGACATCCTCTATGAGACGAAGCCAGAGAATATTTAGTGAGGGAGATTAAAAATTGGGCAAAGTAGCGCACCACGGTTTCTTGAGCATTTTTTGCTTCATCGAGCCATTACCACCACCTCACGTCATCACAACAGGAGGGAAACGTCAGTGTTGCCTCACGCCTTCATGACACCCCCTATGAGATGAAGCCTTACAAAGAAAAGTGAACGTCACTGCTGCTAAAAAAAGCCTTACAAAGAAAAGTGAACTCTACAAAGAAAAGTGAACGTCACTGCTGCTAAAAAAAGCCTTACAAAGAAAAGTGAACCCGGATCGAAAATAATAAATCAGCACCTCTTGTAACTCCAACTCCAAATAAAAAAGCATGCATCGCAGGATTGGACCGTTGTAGACAACGAACTTGAGATGTCTCCTCCGTTCAACAGTGCTGCCAATTGTCGCGTCCATAGGCAGTGGAATTATTTCTGTAAATAATATGCATAGAAAATACAATGATATTTTAGGAATAATAGACACATATACACAGATTTACACATATACGAACTTGGCCGTTAGGCAATGGAAATCAACAGCATGAGGATACCTTCAGCCAAGTGAGTAACCAGTTGCCAACCCAACCATTAACACCACTTGAATCAAATTGGAAGAGAAAGAGATCAGCGCTAAGAAGTACGAACCCATAACTAATTGTGCAAAAGAGGGAAGGTAGGAAGAAGGGGAATCTGCAGCAAGGGAGAGGGAAACTAAGCTGCCCATGTCAAATCCACCGACCTAGAGTAGATGCATCAAGCTGGGAGAAGAAATAACAACATCAGCAATAATGAATCATGAATTCCATTGAGAAAGAGGGGCTCAACTATGGCTGCCCGAGACGCCACTGTCGAAATGAAGAAGGGGTGGGGAAGGAACAATGCGACAGTATATGTACACGTGTGGAGCACTGAGCGGCATGGTAACCGGCATGCAATTATTGGCATCCGCGAGTGGCGCACTTCGATCGCCATTAAAGGCTATTAGCAATGGTGATTTATTTCCGCAAACTCTGCACTCAACTGAAGGGATGGTTCGTTGCCCCCATCCCATGAATGTCAGACCACCGCGTGGCGCCCTCCCCGCCCTGGACCCATCGAGGCACCAACACATGATTTGCCGCCATGAGAGAGGACCGAAGTCGGGGAGGAGCGACCGATTCCGTAGAGAGGTAGAACCCAGCAAGCCCAAGTCAGCACAGCCCAATGCTAAGCAGGCCATATTAACAAGAAACGTCAGATTTTGTTATGGGAGCAGCAGCCCAATCCAGCACGCTCCACCCATGCGGGATTAGAAGTGCATCTCACGGTCAAGAATTTCTAGAGGGCGAGATCTGATGTCTCAAAAGCCTGATCGCCTGAGAGGGATGGAGAAGTGCTCAGTTTTAATGTCTCTAAATGCATATGATACTAGTTCAGTTTCAAAAAATGTATATGATACTAGTGTGTAGTGTATGAGAGAAGTGAGAAATCTGCAGAGGAGTTTCTTCAAAAAGAAATCTGAAGAGAAAGAGAGAAATATTGTGGCCGCAACGCAACCCAGATGAGACAGGGGAAAATCCCAAACGGACGTTCGTTTTGTCCGGATTTCGTCCATTTGGGGTGACAATGGGGCGGTGTCTATTTGGATATTTCGATGCGCCGGTTGTGCGCCCAATGCGTGGCACATCTTGTCCGCGTAGCTTTTTTCGCCTAATTTCTTATATACTTCATCAATGATTTTTTGATACATTAGAGTACATTCACCAAATCTTGACGAGAATAGTAAGGCCAAGAAACAAAAACGACAAAAAGACATTTTAGAAGATATCCAATTTTTGTTACTGCTCCCAGTAGTTGGATTAGTATCTTCTCGGTGTCTTCATTGTTGATCTGCAGATTCTGGATCTTGCATACTTCTTTCTTCTTCGAGTTTAAAGAAGTAGACGTTGCTTCTTCGCATCTAGTCTCATCTCTATGTTGGAATTTGCTAGTAGGCCTTCGGTCCAAAGCCCAACTAAAATTTTAAAATTCTCTTCCCACTCATGCACATATGTGAGTGGTGTGAGTGGGACTAAAGTTTAGTTCCACCCGGAAGTTGAGTGAGACTTGCACCTCTTTATAAGGTGAGCTCTTCTACCACTTGTATGAGCATGAGAGGAGGAGACCTACGCGCGCGCTCCTCCTCCTCGCTCGCCTCGTTATGACGCGCTGCGGATTGCGAGAATGAGCCGAGCCGAGGACAGAGCTATGCACGTTGTCTATATTTTTACTGCTCGAGAAAAATTAATAAGTCATTAATTAATAATTAATGGACACGTTAATCCGATTCTTTTGGATCGTGGGGCTATTACTTGGACGTGGGGTTTTCTCCACGACCTAACCGACCCGCATTATATAGTCAGGCAGACGTCTACCCTATCCGCCGCCGTATCGTATGGTTTCACACCACCGTTCCAGATCATTACGCTGCGACGCAAGTCTTCTCCATCCCTCCTTTCGGCGTGCATCGTAAGAACGGATAGTAGGCCTCCGGAAGCCCGCCTCTCATGATCCTGTACGGGAGAGGGGCAATCGGGTTTTTGGGGAGCGCACTCGCGCGACTGCTTGTAGCGACGACTTCGCCAACGACAACTTCTTCCCCGACCTCGGCAACCTCTTCCTCGACGACATGGGCGACAACATCAAGGCTACCGGTGCCGCTCCCGTTGCACCGTATGTGATTCTGTCCTTCCTGTTCGAGTTTTTCGTAGAATTCTTATTTGTAGTCTGTGCACCAGATTTGATCTGTTCATCTACTATGCTAGTCTGCATGATTAGTTTAGTCTCTGTTATTGATGTCATGATTTATTTAGTGTTTATTTGGATCAAATCTCATAGTAATTTTCTCATATATTCAACAATACAAAAACCTGATTATAGGCAATTTACTTCGAGTGGTTTTGCTGCGCATCTGAAGCACCTACCTTTAAGGGGATGCAATATAAGAGGTGGCGCACGAGAGCAGTTTACTGGTTCTAGACCATGTACTGCTATGACGCCACCAAGGGCAAGCCCGAAGGTGATCTTAATCCAGCACAAGAGGAGCTTTTGAGAAGATGGATACCCTCTTTAAAGGCGCACTTCCGAGTGTTCTGGACAATTCCATTGTCGATTCGTATATGTTGTTTGACAACGGCAAGGACATGTGGGCTGCGGTCGAGGCCAAGTTTGGGGCCTCGGACGCTGGCGGCAAGTTGTACGTCATGGAGCAATTCTATGACTACAAGATGACCGATGAGTGCTCTGTTGTCCAGCAGGCTCATGAGATACAATCGCTTGCAAAAGAACTTGAGTACTTCAAGTGTGTGTTGCTGGACAAATTTGTTGCCGGAGGCATCATTGCCAAGCTTCCACCTTCGTGGAACAATTGTGCTACTTCCCTGAAACACAAGACAAGAGTTTTCCGTTTCGGATCTCATTGGTACTCTTGATGTTGAAGAGAAGGCGAGAGCAAAGGACACACGTGCTCGAGTTGCTGTGGGAGCTTCTAGTGCCCACATGGTACAGAAGAAGAACTTCCAACCAAACAAGTTCAAAATAAAAAGAACAAAACTCAGGGCAAAGGCAAGTTTGATGCAAAGAACAAGCCGTCACATTCTACCAACTTCAAGAAGAATTCTCGTAAGAAGGGGAAGGGACTTTGCCATGTCTGTGGCGACCATAATCACTGGGCTCCAAAATGTCCTAACCGCTTTGAGGAGCGCGAACATGAGAAGAGCGGCAAGTCCGCTAATGTTGTCATTGGTGATACTGATATGAAGGAATCTGGGTACGGTATTGTTCCTACCATCCTTTCAGTGTTTCAGTCTCCTGACTGGTTAATTGACACCGGTGCCAATGTACATGTTTGTGCTGACGCCTCCATGTTTTCTTCTTACCAGGCCATAGGGACTTCTCCCATGCTGATAGGGAATGGGTCACATGCCATTGTTCGAGGTGTCGGTACGGTTGATCTGAAGTTTACTTCGGGGAAGACCGTGCGTCTGAAGAACGTTCATCATGTGCCGTCCATCAATAAGAATCTCGTCAGCGGTTCCCGTTTATGTTGAGATGGTTTTAAGTTGGTTTTTGAGTCCAATAAAGTTGTAATTTCCAAGTGTGGAGAATTTGTTGGAAAAGGCTATGAGTGCGGAGGCTTGTTCCAACTATCTTTGTCACATATTTGCACTAAAGTTATCAATAATGTTTGCCACGTTAATGAGTCTACTATTTGGCATTGACGACTTTGTCACATTAACTTTGGTTGCATGACGTGGCTAGCCAATATGAGTTTAATTCCAAAATTGACCATTGTCAAGGGCTCCAAGTGCCAAGTGTGTGTGCAAGCTAAGCAACCTCACAAGTCCCATAAGACTACAGAGGCAAGAGATTTGGCATCACTAGAGCTTATACATTCTGATCTTTGTGAGATGAATGGCGTGTTGACAAAAGGTGGAAATAAATACTTCATGACATTGATTGATGACTCCACTAGATATTGATATGTGTATCTTCTGAAATCAAAAGATGAGGCTTTAAATTTCTTCAAAAACTATAAAGCTGAAGCAGAGAACCAACTTGATCGAAAAATTAAACGGCTTAGGTCTGATCATGGAGAGTATTTTTCCAATGAATTTGATTTGTTTTGTGTGGAACATGGTATAATCCGTGAGAGGAGGCCTCCCTACTCACCTTAGTCAAGTGGGGTAGTCAAAAGAAAGAACTGAACTCTAACTGATATGGTTAACACCATGTTAGACACATCGGGTCTCTCCAAGGCATGGTGGGGGAGGCGCTAATGACTGCATGTCATGTCCTAAACCAAGTTCCCACAAAGCATAAGACCATGACTCCTTTTGAGGAATGGGAAAGGAAAAGATTGAAACTCTCCTACCTATGTACTTGGGGTTGTTTGGCGAAAGTCAATATACCAATTCCCAAGAAGCGCAAGCTTGGACCAAAAACCGTGGATTGTGTTCTTCTAGGCTATGCTTTTCATAGCATTGGCTATAGATTTTTGATAATAAAATATGAGGTATCCGACATGCATGTTGATACTATTATGGAGTCGAATGATGCAACTTTCTTTGATCACATATTTCCCATGAAGGATATGTCGAGTTCATCAAATCAAGAGATACCTACCCCATCTAGTCAGGATTTTGCTGTAATTCCTGAACCAACCATTGCGATGGAACATGTTGAGAATCCTGTTAAGGATGACAATGAAACTTTTATAAGGAGTAAGAGACGGAGGACCGCAAAGTCCTTTGGTGATGATTTCATTGTGTACCTCATGGATGACACACCCATGACTGTTTCAGAAGCCTATGCATCTTCTGATGCTGACTACTGGAAGGTAGCTGTCCGCAGCGAGATGGATTCCATCTTAGCTAACGGAACCTAGGAAATCACCGATCGTCCTTATGGGTCTAAACCTGTAGGATGTAAGTGGTTGTTCAAGAAAAAGCTTAGACCTGATGGTACGATTGAAAAGTACAAGGCACGGCTTGTGGCCAATGGTTATACCCAAAAACAAGGTGATGATTACTTTGATACTTACTCACCCATGGCTAGACTGACCACTATTTGGGTGCTACTATCACTGGTTGCCTCACACGGTCTTCTCTTTCATCAAATGGACATTAAGATGGCTTTCCACAATGGAGAGTTGAAGGAGGAAATTTACATGGATCAGCTAGATGGTTTTGTAGTACCTGGTCAGGAAGGAAAGGTGTGCAAGTTATTAAAGTCTTTATATGGCCTTAAACAAGCTCCTAAGGAGTGGCATGAGAAGTTCAAAAGAACATTAACTGCTGCAGGCTTTGTAGTAAACGATGGTGACAAGTGTGTGTACTATCGCCATGGTGGGGGCGAATGAGTTATTCTTTGTTTGTATGTCGATGTCATACTGATCTTTGGAAAAAAACTTGATCTAATCAAGGAGGTTAAGGATTTCTTATCTCACTGTTTTGAGATGAAGGATCTAGGAGTAGCTGATGTTATCTTAAACATCAAGCTGTTGAGAGATGAGAATGGTGGGATCACACTGCTTCAGTCTCACTATGTGGAAAAGATCTTGAGTCGTTTTGGGGTATAGCGACTGCACGCCTTCTCCAACTCCATATGATGCTAGTGTGTTGCTTCGAAAGAATCGATGGATTGCTAGAGATCAACTAAGGTATTCTCAGATTATTGGCTCGTTTATGTATTTGGCGAGTGCCACGAGGCCTGACATCTCTTTCGCTGTGAGCAAGCTGAGTCGGTTTGTGTCAAAACCAGGAGATGATCATTGGCGTGCACTTGAGAGAGTTATGTTCTACTTGAAAGGCACTACGAGCTATGGGATTCACTACACCGTGTATCCAATGGTACTGGAGGGTTATAGTGACTCAAACTGGATATCTGATGCTGATGAGATTAAGGGCACAAGTGGTTATGTTTTTACACTTGGTGGTTGTGCTATTTCCTGGAAGTCTTGCAAGTAGACCATCTTAACGAGGTCAACTATGGAAGCAGAACTCACAACATTAGACACTCCCATTGTTGAAGCAGAGTGGCTTCGTGAGCTCTTTATGGACTTACCTATGGTTCAAAAACCAATACATACGGACTCTAAAAATAGCCTATACTAATGTATTTCAAAATTACATGGGCCTGGCCCAATAAAAAGGTGACGCAACACCTATAATAGCCTCTGGACGAAATTTATGAAGTGGCATCTTGTATATTTCGTCCAAGGCTTCATGCACTCGTTATGGTGGCTTCAAAGACTTGAAATCATCACTCGTAACTCCGTTCTTGTTCCCCTTGCGCATGCCATCATCTCCATGCTTTCTCTTGCTCGAATGTTCATCCTTCTCCAAGCTAGGCCCTTCATTTGTAAGCAAAACGAATGTATCCAATTTAGGCAGCATCATATTCTCATGAACATTAGAATCATTACCAAGAAACGAAAGTACCTGGTAATTTAGTTGGCGTGCGCGAGCTCTAGTAATTGGTCCAGTATGTATAGCAGCAGGGGCTGTGGGTGTAACAATGGTATTGATGTCCTCATCATCCTCCCCTTCTTGAAATGAAGTCGTCCTCGACGGAAGTTCATCTTCCTCACCCAAATAAGGCTTCAAATCTGCAATGTTAAAAGTGGGACTAACCCCAAAATCTGCACGCAGCTCAAGTTTGTATGCATTATCATTTATTTTCTCTAACACCTTAAAGGGACCATCAGCACGTGGCATTAGCTTTGATTTGCGCAAATCAGGAAATCTATCTTTACGCAAATGTAACCAAACAAGATCTCCAGGTGCAAACACAACATGTTTTCTACCCTTATCTCCAGCAAGTTTATATTTAGCATTCATATGCTCAATGTTTTCCTTAGTTAACTCATGCATTTTTAAAATCAATTCAGCACGTTGTTTAGCATCAAAATTAACCTTCTCCGAAGATGGAAGAGGCAACAAATCAATAGGTGCACGAGGTAGGAAACCATACACAACTTCAAAAGGGCACATCTTAGTAGTAGAATGCAATGAACGATTATAAGCAAATTCAATATGAGGCAAGCATTCCTCCCACATTTTCTTATTATTCTTCAAAACAACCCTAAGCATAGTAGACAATGTTCTATTGACTACTTCAGTTTGTCCATCAGTTTGGGGGTGACAAGTAGTACTAAAAAGCAATTTAGTCCCCAACTTAGCCCATAAACATCTCCAAAAGTGGCTAAGAAATTTAGTATCACAATCTGAAACAATAGTATTTGGCACACCATGCAAGCGAATAATTTCATGAAAAAACAAATCAGCAACATTAACAACATCATCGCTTTTATGACATGGTATAAAGTGTGCCATTTTCAAGAATCTATCCACGACAACAAATATGCTATCCCTCCCCCTTCTTTGTTCGAGGTAAACCTAAAATAAAGTCCATAGATATATCCTCCCAAGGAACACTAGGTATAGGCAAAGGCATATATAAACCATGAGGATTGAGTCGTGACTTAGCTTTTTGACATGTAGTGCAGCGAGCAATAAAACGCTCAACATCCCGTCTCATCTTTGGCCAAAAGAAATGTGTAGCAAGTAAGTCCTCCGTCTTCTTCACGCCAAAGTGTCCCATTAATCCTCATCCATGCGCCTCCTCCAACAACAAAAGACGAACAGAGCTAGCTGGAATGTATAGCTTGTTAGCACGAAACACAAATCCATCGTTAACAACAAACTTGTTCCACATTCTTCCTTCTTTACAATTCTGCATTACATCTTTAAAATCAGCATCATGCACATATTGATCTTTGATGGTCTCCAAACCAAATATTTTGAAGTCAAGTTGTGAAAGCATAGTATAGCGACGAGACAATGCATCAGCAATAACATTTTCTTTTCCCTTCTTGTGTTTAATGACATAAGGGAAAGTCTCAATGAATTCAACCCATTTAGCATGTCTACGATTCAGTTTAGCTTGACTTTTAATATGTTTCAAAGATTCATGATCAGAATGTATAACAAATTCTTTGGGCCATAAATAATGTTGCCATGTTTCTAAAGTCCGAACAAGAGCATATAATTCTTTATCATAAAGTAGAATAATTCAGACTAGGCCCACTCATTTTTTCAGAAAAGTATGCAACAGGTTTGCCATCTTGTAATAACACACCTCCTAATCCAATTCCACTAGCATCACATTCAAGCTCAAAAGTCTTATTAAAATCAGGAAGTTGGAGTAAAGGAGCATGTGTCAACTTATCTTTCAATACCGTGAAGGCTTCTTCCTGTGCGGTACCCCACAGAAAAGGCACATCTTTCTTTGTAAGATCATTGAGAGGTGCAGCAATGGTACTGAAATCTCTCACAAACGCCTATAGAATCCAGCGAGGCCAAGAAAACTCCTCACTTGTGTGACTGTTTTGGGCTGCGGCCAACTCTCAATAGCTTCAATCTTGGTTTTATCAACTTCAATTTCCTGTGGAGTAACAACATAGCCAAGAAAAGATACTCGGTCGGTGCAAAAGGTGCACTTCCCAAGGTTACCAAACAAACGTGCATCACGTAGAGCAATAAAAACATCACGTAAATGTTCCAAATGTTCTTCCAAAGATCTGCTATAAATCAATATGTCATCAAAGTAAACTGCCACAATCGTCCAATGAAAGCACGTAAAACTCCGTTCATTAATCTCATGAAAGTACTAGGTCCATTAGTTAACCCAAAAGGCATGACTAACCACTCATATAATCCAAACTTAGTTTTAGATGCTGTTTTCCATTCATCTCACAATTTCATACGAATTTGATGGTATCCACTACGCAAATCAACTTTGAAGAATATTGTAGAGCCACTCAATTCATCAAGCATATCATCTAGCCTAGGAATAGGATGACGATAACGAATAGTAATATTATTAATGCCTCTACAATCAACACATATACGTGATGTACCATCCTTTTTCGGCACTAGAATAATAGGAACAACACAAGGACTAAGGGATTCACGTATATAACCTTTGTCGAGAAGCTCTTGTACTTGATGCATAATCTCCTTCGTCTCCTCTGGATTGGTACGGTATGGCGCACGGTTTGGCAGTGAAGCACCGGGAATTAAGTCAATCTGATGCTCAATCCCTCGAATAGGCGGTAATCCCGGTGGCACGTCTTGTGGAAAGACGTCAGCGAACTCCTGCAAAATGTTAGTGACAGCAGGAGGCAAAGAGGAAGGCACATCCTCGAATGAAAAATAATGCCTCTTTGCACACAAAAGCATAGCAAACAGATTTGCTGAAATCTGGCTCATCAATATCAGATTTGGTGGCAAATAAACATGCACTTTTCAATTTAATTTCAGAAGCAACACTAGATGGTTTATTATTAGGCTTCATTTGTTGCTCAAATTCTTTTGCCACAATCTGATTTTCACTCTTATTCTTCTCCTGTTTTGCTTTATTAGCTCTATTAATATCATCTTTCAAAATAGAATCAGGAATCATAGGAAGCAAAGTAATATTTTTATCCTTATGAACAAGAGTATACTAATTGTTTCTACCATGGTGTACATAATTTTTATCAAATTGCCATGGTCTACCAAGTAATAAGGAACATGCTTGCATAGGTACCACATCACAATCAACATAATCAGCATATGTAGAGATACTAAAATGCACACGAATAGTACGTGTTACCTTAACCTTGCCGCTGTTGTTGAACCATTGGATGTAGTAAGGATGTGGATGTGGTCTTGTGGTGAGAGAAAGCTTCTCCACCATCTCCATGCTAGCCAAGTTGTTGCAGCTATCTTCGTCTATGATGACACGCACAGAACATTCCTTCACAACTCCTTTGGTATGGAACAAATTGTGCCTCTGATTTTGCTCAGCTTGTGTGACCTGCACACTCAAAACACGTTGAGCAACTAAACATTCATACCTGTCAGCGTCTTCAGGAGCCATGTATTGCGTCTCATGATCAGAATCATCTCCACCATGTTCTTCACGTGTAATAAGAGCCAAAGTCTCCTCATCATAGTCACTAGCGGACTCATATCCACCATCCTCGGTAGCAATCATCACATGCTGAGATTTGCATTCTCTCGCATAATGACCTCCTCCCTTACAACGATGACAAATAATATCACTTGTGTGCCTTGTTGATGCCATGGAAGAAGAAGAACTCTGTGCAGGCCCGACAGGTGCGCTCTTGGCAGATAATGGTTGTTGTGCCTGTTTTCTTGTATCACGGCTGGAGGAAGCACCTGATTGAGGTGCTGGTGCAGTTCAATTAGAAGATGCACGCGGTGTCCATGATGAAGGTCGGCCTGCAGAAAAGTTGGTTCGCGCCAATGCTTGTCGATCCTGCACTTCACGTTCAGCTTTACAAGCAAGATGGAATAAACGAGTGATATTAGTATACTCATAGTCTAGAATGGTCTGAATCTCTCTATTTAATCCACCCAGAAAACGTGCAAGCATAGCTTCATTCTCCTCAACAATACCACATCTAATCATGCCAGTTTGTAATTCCTAATAATATTCTTCTACAAAATTTTGCCCTTGTCTTAAACGCTGCAATTTTTGAAGCAATTCACGTTGATAATATGGTGGAACCCAACGCGTACGCATAGCAGTTTTCAAAGCAGCCCAACGCGTACGCATAGCAGTTTTCAAAGCAACGCGTACGAATAGGATATAATCTAAAATGTTCAGACCACCATACACATGCAAAACTAGTGAAAGCACAAACATCAGCAACAACCCGTCTCTCCTCAAGATATTGTAAACATGTAAATCATTGTTCAGTTTCTAACTCCCAAGTAAAATATATATCAGGAACATATCTACCCTCAAATGGTGGAATATTCAATTTTTTCAGTTTAGGAATATGGACATCATCTCGTACCTGAGGTGGTGGTGCAGGCCTACCATTGCGAATATTTGCATGTGGACGACCTGGTGGTTGTGGTGTAGGTGGTTGCACGTAGTTCTGATTTTGATCAACCTCATCCTCGTAATCTCCCACATAATCAACCTCCTCCGCATCAGCAGCAGGAGCCACAGAAGTATCAACAACAGCACCAACAGTTTGGCCAAACGCAAGAGGGACACGGCTCGCTCGGTGGAGGTATGTTTCGCGACGTGGAGGTAGTCGTTGTTGTTGTTGTTGGAGAGGTGCGTTAGGTGCAGCGGGTGGTGGTGGTGGAAGACACGTGAGCAATTCATTAAACTTGTTATCGAGCTTTGTTTCGAACGTCTTCTCCATGCCATCTATCTTCTCCATGGCCTCTTCAAATCTATTTAACACATCTTGCACCTGTCCACTCATCATTTGCTGAAATTTATCATGCAAATCCTTATTCGTCATGTTCTCCCAGTCAGTCTCGTCGGCTTGTGATCCTGGCATGGTTAGCAGCAATAGAAACACACAGAATATGATCCTACAGACTACTAACAAGAGGTGGTGGTGGGTGTCACAAATCCGTCAAGCGAATCTCAATTTCTTACCAGTTCTTACCCAGCAACAGGTGGTGATCGGCAACCGTTGTAGTCAAAAATCTCAAAGCTTGGATAGAGCGATTACCAGGGAGAATCAAACGCACGGCGTAGATGTATGTGGAGCTGGGAAGGCTTATAATATGGTAGCAAAAAGGGTCAGCAATAATCACTTCAAAGATGCAAAGTTGGATAAACGCTCAACGACGGTACTGTGCTGGTCCTAGGCTAGACTGTGCTAGAGACGCGAGCCTAGAACACTAACAAAATCACGGCGCTGCAGTAAACAAGGGAGGAGCACACTCTAAATTTTTCTCTCTTTTTTTTGCACTTTTTTTTGCACTTTTTTTGGCACTTTTTCTCTCTCTCTTTTTTTGCTCCGCAACAATTTTTTTTCAAAAAAGTCTACAAATGGTCTAGAAACTTCCTAGCCAGAATTTTCCAGACTTAGTTTTTTTTGAAACTGGAGCTATTTTTCTACTGCGGGTAACACGAAAGTTTGGGAGTCCTTCTGTATCACGACTCGGAGTATGGCGTGATCTGGAAGTCAAAAACAAAGCAACAAATACTGGACTCGGACTAGGACTGGTGGCGGAGATGAATCTGGTGGAACTTGGACTGGTGGCGGAGATGAATCTGGTGGAACTCGGACTGGTGGCAGATATATGTTGCAGGTGGACTCGAATTGGCGTGATGGAGTCGGATATGTGGTATATGGCTGCGGTGATATCGATGGTGGTAGATGGCAGCGGTGATGACGATGGTGGTATATGGCAGCGGTGATGACGATGGTGGTATATGGCAGTGGTGATGACGATGGTGGTATATGGCAGCGGTGATGATGATGATGCGGCGGCGTGACAACTTGTGAAAAGAACTCGAAACTCTAAAGGACTAGACACCAAGACCAGCAACTAGACACGATGATGCAACCGCAAATTCAACAACGCAAATACAGAAAAGATTATGCAATGGCTCAGACTGGTTCGGATATGATGAACTAACCCTTGGCTTTTTCGTGGACTATAGGTATGAAGAAAAGACTCGATCTAAACTATGAAAAACTGTAAAATCTCACCGAGCAACCTGGAAATCTGATACCACTTGATAGAGGCAAAGGTGTCCCGTCTTTCGATGAGATGATGGATATCGCTTTGGCGGAAGTCGACTTTGACGATCCGACTACGAACATGCGAGGACGTCGCGCCTTAGCAATCGCTAAACTAACTCCGAGAGGTTATTGACCACGCCGGAGCACGATCAACCTGACCACGAGGGTCTGTTTCCTGCGAGAAAATGAAGAACAAGCAAGAAACTGAGATTGCAATTTGGATATTGCGAATATAAGATGAAAGCTTTATTGATCAAGGTGGGGTTCTGTGACGCCTTTGTCTGGTCGTTGAATACAAACGAAGTACGCGAAGTTGCAGCTATGGCGAACTTTAATTTAAACAAAACCCCAAAGTCTAAACGGTGCCCTAAGGGCTGTATATATGGAGGAAGAGAGGGGGAATTTCGTGGCCCTTGGTGGAGGGGTCTGAAATCAACCCTATCTCTGGTTTCCCCACACATACAGACTCTAAAAATAGCCTATACTAATGTATTTCGAAATTACATGGGCCTGGCCCAATAAAAAGGTGACGCATCACCTATAATAGCCTCTGGACAAAATTTATGAAGTGGCATCTTGTATATTTCGTCCAAGGCTTCATGCACTCGTTATGGTGGCTTCAAAGACCTGAAATCATCACTCGTAACTCCGTTCTTGTTCCCCTTGCGCATGCCATCATCTCCGTGCTTTCTCTTGCTCCAATGTTCATCCTTCTCCAAGATAGGCCCTTCATTTGTAAGCAAAACAAATGTATCCAATTTAGGCAGCATCATATTCTCATGAACATTAGAATCATTACCAAGAAACGAAAGTACCTGGTAATTTAGTTGGCGTGCGCGAGCTCTAGTAATTGGTCCAGTATGTATAGCAGCAGGGGCTGTGGGTGTAACAATGGTATTGATGTCCTCATCACCGACTCATTATTATTCCACACTCGCTATCTATAATATATAGTAATATATTCTAACTTTATGATAACATCACCTATTTTTATATTTTAGTTCTCCGATATCATGCAAAGTTATCCTCTTCATACCCACACCATAGTTTTATTTCTTGTTTCTATATGGAAGCAAACGTTCGGTGTACGTAGAGGAGTCGTATCAGTGGCAGATAGGAGTTGAGATAATATTGATTTTACCTTTAGTTCCTTATGGGTTCGACACTCCATACTTCTCACTTCCACCTTTGGAAAATGCTATGATGATTCCTTGCACTTGGGGATTACCAGGAAGCTGCTTAAATAGGCAGGGGCTAGGGTTTGAGTGTTTGGGGGGGGGGGGGGGGGGTTGGACTCTCCGATCGAGCTGGGATGGTTCAAGACAGAGGGAAGGGGAGGGATAATGGGCTGTGTAGGAGGGGCCTTGGGGTGAGAGATGAGAAGGGAAGAGCGGCCCAGCCCGGGTTTCGAAACACCAAAACATCCGAAGATTTTATCCGGCTATAGTGCCGCTATAGTTTAACCATTTGTGTATCAAACAGACTTCGAACGTGATAGAATTTGGTAGGTGGTCTATATAAAATATAATAAGACCGCACACAACCTTTCAACCCATTCCGAGAACATTTTTATCCCACTTAAAAAAATTCTGAGGTGCCGCTGGCGCGTTCGTGTGTCTGGTCTTGAAATGGTCAACAAAGAGAACGGGGTGAACCGACAACTATGAACGGATGCAAGTTTTGAAAGAATGACGGACAGAGTGCCGATGCAATGCGAATGAAGTGATGATGAATGAAACAAACATATAAAACAGACGCCGAAAATGAAAATAAATCGTAGGCAGCTGGAGCGTCGGTCTCGGGGTGTTATAGTGTGTCTCAATGTGGTCAGGCAGTTGGGTTAGCGTTGTGTAAGTGCATCTAGGGCCACCCCTAGCTGGTTTTAGAGTATTTACAAAAAACATGGTTGAGGGACTAATGTGTTTGCGAGAATGGTAGGATAACAAAGGTAGAAGTCCCTCATTGATGGTTTACGTACCAGAGATGACCCCTAAAAATGTATGAAGACATTAAAGACAATGGTGGTTCGTGAAGACATTCACGTTGAAGATAATGACGTGTGAAGACATTCACTTGAAGACTATGGAGTGCGAAGACATAGTTTCTTTCGTAGTTTCAGTTTCTTCTTTCTTGAGTCATAGGAACCACCGAAGTGTTAAGTGGGGTCCAGGTGAACAAAGTCAGAAGACTGACATGATGCTCAACCCAAATCCTATGTCTTCGAGTGAAGACAATGAGAGTAAATCTTATCCAGAGTTGGATGAGTCAGCTTTGCTTCTAGCCCAAGTCAAGCTGCCGCGTCTGTTTGAAATCCGACCGTTGGACACGTGTCGGTTCCTTACTGAACCAGGGTCATTTCGGGCATATCATGTCGGGTTGCCTCCTAGCTATAAATAGTCCACCCCCTACACAATAAATTGGTTGCTGCTTAGAGTTAGTGCACGACTTTTCTCGTTTGAGAGCAACCCACCTCCGAAGCATTTGAGAGAGAATCCTTGCGAGGACAAAGCCCAAAGCACCCGGAGCCCAAAGAGTGTTTGGCATCACTGAAGTCTTTCTGTCCGCGTGATCCGAAGACTTATTACACTTGAAGACTGTATATCTTCCAGTCAGTTAGGCGTGCATTCTGAGGATCCTAGAGTCATTGTGGATCGCCGATGAATGTAGTCTGTGAAGGTTTGGAAGTCTACCTTGAAGACTTACCAGAGTAATTGGGCGAGGACTAAGTGTCCTTAGCTCAAGGGGAATAAGGTGAAGATGCGGTCTTCTGAGTTCAATCTCAACGTCCCTAACTAGACGTACAGTTGTCACAACAACTGGAACTGGTCTACCAAATCCTTGTCTTCACCAAGCAACTGGTTATATCACTTCACCCTTACTTGCTGTTTAGCTTCGTGAAGTCATTGCCTGTTTACCCTGTTTTACTTCACTAAGTGAAGACATTCTCTCTGATTGCATAATTGGCTTCATACTATCTTCCTATTCTGATCCACTCTACCTAGCTAATGTTTGTCTTCATGTTTACTTCGTACTCTTTACTAGACTGTGGCTTGGCTAGTGTAGTTTATCTTCTTCTGCATACTGTATAGGTTGTATATGGTTGTCTATCTTCGAAGACATTGCCTGTCTTGAAGACTTCCATAAAAATTGCCTATTCACCCCCCTCTAGTCGATAACTAGCACTTTAAATTGGTATAAGAGCAAGGTGCTCCCTTGTTCTATGTGATTCGGTTTAACCACCTGGAGTTTTAGCTATGTCAACTACAGGGATAATCAAAGTCTTCGCCCTGTACCCCATCTTCGATGGCACTGATTACCCCTACTAGAAGAATAAGATGTGCATGCATCTTGAAGCCATTGATATCGACCTCTGGTATGTCGTCAAGACTGGCATTCCCAAAGTTAGTGAAGGCGTCACCATTGCTGATGTCAAGAGGTTCGCGCAACTGGACTCAACAGCCAAGGACATCATCTGTGGCCATCTGACCAAAGGACAATATGTCCATGTGAGTGCTCTAGAAACTGTGAAGTTAGTCTGGGACTGGCTGTCCAAAGTCAATGAAGGTGTTTCAATGCAGAGAGACTCAAGAATAGGGGTGCTTTATAATCTCTTCAAACGATTCAAGAGGAATGACAATGAGAATGTCCAGCTCACTTTCGACCGCCTCACTGATATCACAAATGAGCTTCGCGCACTTGATGCCATTGAGATCACCAAGCATGAAATAGTGAAGAAGCTACTAAGATCACTTGACAACTCATTTGACACTTTGGCCCTGGTGATCTAAGAGCGCCCTGACTTCAGAGATCTCGATCCATCTGACATACTTGAGAGGCTCAACACACATGAGTTCCAACTATCTGAGAAGATAGATATCTATGGTCCCAATTACGGCCGATCTCGTGCTTTGATGGCAAAGGTTGTATCCTCGTCTGAAGGATTTGACTGCATTTCTGATGATCCTGAAGACATCGGCAAAGATCTAGAAATGCTTGTGAGAAAGTTCCAAAAGTTCTCCAAGAAGAATCGCTTTTGAAAGTCTTCAAGATCCAGCTCCAGGAACGACGAGGCTCCCACTCGTGACCACTAGAAGAGAACATGTCACAAATGCAAGAAGCCAGGTCACTACATATCTAAATGCCCTCAATGGGACAAGGAAGCAAAGAAAAAGAAGAAGAGCAAGGAATATGACTCCGACGACAAGAAGCAGAACAAAACCTAAAATTCTTCTTCAAAGTCTTCATGAAAGTCTTCATCTTATAAGAAGAGCTCATTTGGCAAGGCACGTGCTTTCATTAGGAAGGAAATGGATTTAGAATAGGAGTCTGCTTCTGAGGAGGCAGAGGTGGAGTCTGAGGAGGAGTCTGATTCAGGCGTGGCAAGCTTGGCTCTAGCTTCGGCATTCATCGCCAAGTCGATCTTCAACACTGAAGACAATGGTCACGATGCCAACGCTGAAGAGAATGATGGCGACGATTCTGCTCCCACCTACTGCTTCATGGCACGAGGTGCCAAGGAAAACTCTCGCAATGCTTACTTTTAGACCTCCAGTGAAGATGACTCTAAATGTGAATGCAAACCCAGTTAAAAGACTCTTGCTAAAATTTCAACAGAACAACAAACAACCATGGAAAAGATTCAAAAATTGATAGAGAAAAGCGATGACCTGTTGGACGAGGAAATGAATCGAACCCAGTCCTTAATCAAAGACATCAAAAATCTTCGCGTTAAGTACGAGGTGCTTTAAAGTTGTCATGAAACCCTCTCAGCTACTCATGAGAAGCTTTCCTATGATTATATTCAAAGGAAGCAAGATCTAGAGAAACTGAGAGCGTCTCATGGAGATTTTCAAAAGGAAAATGATTCACTACTCGCTCAACAGATCAGTTCCACTCAGGAAGATTTTGTGCCACCTTGTTTAAAATGCCTTGAGCGTGACAATGCTATCTCTATTGCTAAATGTTCTACTACTTCTGAAGTTGCAATATCTTCAACTGCTGATGTGGTAACTAACCGCTCATATGAGGATGCCACTACTATTGCTGATGAGAATGCCAGGTTGAAGACATTGCTTGAAACATGCATGTACAAAAACCTCAAAGGGCATCAAACACAATGTGATGTCCTCAAGAAACAGATTCTGAACCGAAACCCTAGGAAAGAGGGTGTTGGTTTCGAGAGGAAAATGAATGTTGATGGTTCATACTGGAAGCCTGAGCAGTACCCCAAAACCACATGGGTTGCCACAAAGGGTCCTTCAGTGGATCCATCCACCTTATCTAGCTTCACTTGTGCTAACCCTATTATCATTGATGAGTCATTTGACTCAACCTATAAACTGTTCAAGAATCAGAATGGTGAAGTGTTTGCCAGGTTTATTGGAACTAACTGCATGAATGGGTCATCTATGAAGAAGATTTGGGTTCCCAAAAGTAGCCTTGAGAAGCTTCCCGTGAATGTCATCATGACACCACCAGGGAAGAAGACAAACCCCAGATCAAAGGTTTCATATGGCCCAAAGGCTTCATATAGACAAAGGACCTCACAAGGTCACCCTCAAAGGTGAAGTGTTTTGTAGGGAAATTATCATCAAAGTCATGAATATGAGCGTGTTTCTTCCAACCGCTATGTTCACAAACCAAAGATTTTTTCTGCATATTTGAGTACTATTCACCTCCCACAAAACTATTTGCTAGGGCTCCAAAGCCAAAGTTCTTAGAGACTTCACTTAGACTCATTAGTTCTAAGCCACCCCTTAAGTTGTGGGTGGTTAATAAGAATTAACTTCTCTTGCAGGGTCGCGTCTCCAGTGAAAAATCATTGACTTTTGAAGATAATGCTAGGGACCTAAAATATCTTGTGGGACGCAAGATAAAGTGCCATAATGGTCTTACAATTTATTTCGTCCCTGGATTTCTTGATGAACATCCCATCTTAGCATCCAAGAATATTAATTTTGATAGTATGCTTGTTCTTCAAATGTTTATGCTTCACAATACTCTTGGTGAAGCCTATCCTACTAACTGCACTGTAGGGTACAACTCCAAAAGCTACTGAATGGATTATGGATAGTGGATGCACTAACCACATGATTGTTGATCGAAGTCTTCTCATGGATTCAACTCTTCGACCATGTACTAAAATCCATATCACATTTGCTGACACTAGTAACAGCAAGGTATTGGGCCTAGGTAGAGTTGCTATCTCAAAGGATCAACACATTGATAAAGTGATGCTTGTTGAATCCCTTGGATACAACTTAATGTCCATCTCAATGCTTTGTGATCTTGACATGATTGTGATATTTGTAAAATATCGTTGCCTTGTGCTTATGGCTTCTGACAAATCTCTAGTCTTCAAAGGTTATCGAAGAGGTGATCTATATATGGTAGATTTCTCCACAGGACCACAGCTTGCCGTATGTCTTCTAGCAAAAGCTTTAGAGTGTTGCCTTTGGCATCGAAGGCTAGGACTTGCAGGCATGAGGAACTTGCACACTCTCGTGAAGAAGCACATCATTGGCATCGAGGGTGTCGAGTTCAAGAAGGATCATCTATGTGGTGCTTGCGAAGCCGGGAAGATGACTAGGGCAAATCATCCCTCGAAGACAATCATGACGACTTCACGTCCCTTCGAGCTGTTACACATGGACTTATTTGGCCCTCCTCACTACTCTACCCTTACTACCACAACACATCTTTATGGCTTTGTGATTCTTAATGATTATTCTAGATACACTTGGGTGCACATAATTCTCTATAAGACTGAAGTGCAGGATATCTTCAAACGATTTGCCAATCGTGCCATGACTAACTATGGCATCAAGTTCAAGCACATCAGGAGTGACATTGACATGAAATTCAGGAACACTAGCCTTAACACTTATCTTGATACATTGGGCATCACTCATGAGCTCTCTGCTCTGTACACACCTCAGCAGAATGGCGTCGTGGAGCGCAAGAACAAGACTCTTATTGGGATGGCTTGTACGATGCTTTATGAGTACAAGACTACAAGAAAGTTCTGGCCTGAAGCCATTGATACATCATGCCATATCATCAACAGAGTTTATCTTCACAAATTCTTCAAGAATACATCTTATGAACTACTCACTGTTAAGAAGCCAAACACAAGCTATTTCAAAGTGTTCGGTGCTAGGTGTTGGATAAGGATCCACATCACACTTCCAAATTTGCACCAAAAGCACATGAAGGTTTTATGCTCGGTTACAAAAAGGATTCGCACACCTACATAGTCTTCAACCTCTTTCACTATGAAGTGATTGAAACTATAGAAGCGCGGTTCGATGAGACTTACGGCTCACAAAGAGGTCACATGCCAAATGTGCTAGATGAAGCGTCTCCTAGTGAATCTATCAAGCTAATGGGTACTGGAGAAATCATACCCACCAAGGAACAGGGGGAAGAGGAAATTGTCATTCCAGCTCCTGCTCAACATGAAGACAATGTTGAGCCTGAAGACAATGCTGAAGATGAAGACAATGATTAGCAACAGCAAAATCTTTGCCCTGTTCATCCTCGTGTGGCCAATGAAGTTCAGATTGAGAAGATAATTGATAGCATCAATGCACCTGGTCCGCTTAATCAATCAAGAGCAACACAACTAGCAAACTTTATGGGCACTTTGCATTCATTTCCATATCCGAGCCCAAGAAAGTTGATTTAGCCTTTATGGAACCAAATGGATTCAAGCTATGCAAGAAGAGCTTTAACAATTTGAGCTCAACAATGTCTGGGAGCTTGTGAAACGTCCTGATCCTCGCAAGCATAATATTATTGGCACCAAATGGATCTATCACAACAAGCAAGCTGAACATGGTCAAGTTGTTAGAAACAAAGCTCGTCTCCTTGCTCAAGGATACACACAAGTAGAGGGAATTGACTTTGATAAAACCTTTGCTCCTGTGGCTAGGCTTGAAGCCATTCCTATACTGCTAGCCTATGCTAACTACAACAACATCCTCCTGTACCAAATGGATGTGAAGAGAGCTTTCCACAATGGCAAAATTCAAGAAGAAGTATATGTAGCACAACCACCTGGTCTGAAAGATCCAAAGCATCCCGATATGGTATACAAGCTCAATGAGGCACTGTGTGGCCTCAAACAAGCCCCTCGTTCTTTTTATGACACACTCAAAGACTTTCTAAAGAGCAAAGGCTTCAAACCTGGTTCTCTAGATCCCACTCTCTTCATGAAGACATATGATGGAGAACTGTTTGTATGCCAAATCTATGTGGATGACATTATCTTCGGCTGCACTAACAAAAGATATAGCGATAAGTTTGGGCATATGATGCAAGAGCAATATCAGATGTCCATGATGGGAGAGCTGAAATTTGTAGCGACCAGACCTCAAACAATCTGATCTCTGTGCATCAAAGTCATCCCTGGATCGATAACGCTGACACTCACAGTACTCGAGGATTTATAGCAGAGTTTGAATCACACACTTATTACATCGAATGTCTCAAAAGAGAGCTTATTACAAAAATATGGCTTAAGGCCATCTAAAATCGATAACAGCGGAAGGCTTGGAAGAATAAAGTGAGTCCATCAACTCCAACGACATCACTGAGTGAAAGACAACGACCTATGGCACCTTACTCGTCGTCTGAAAAGTCTGCAACATGAACGTTGCAGCCCGAAATGGGTCAGCACATGGAATATGCTGGCAATGTAACACAAGATAGTAATGAACAAAATAAATGCTATCACTACATGCATGTATGGCTGGTGGAAAGCTCTATGGTTACAGTTTTGCATAAAGCCAATTTTCCCTACAACAAAGGAATACATTTTATTTAACTATCATGGTGGTTGTTAAACATTGAGAAGGTTCCTCCAACTCAATCCCAATTAAGCATCATCATTAAACCCAATCAAATTATACTAAGAGTGATGAGATCAACATGATATTCCAAGAACTAGATACTCAAGACGTCCATAACCAGGGACACGGCTAACCCTGATTAGTTTGTACACTCTGCGTAGGTTTGCGCACTTTTCCCCATAAGACTCGAATACATCCATGATCGGAGAAACGATACATAGTCTTTCTGAAACAATAACTCTTTACTCTGGGTGGACAGTTACACCTACTTTCCCCTACATCTGCTAGCCCACCACTGAAAGAGGTCTTGAAACTTACTCAACTATGCTAGAGCCCATAATAGCTTGTGGCTGCACACATAAGTTTCTAGCATGAATAATCTTATGATCCCTTTGAGCCTGGGTGGCGGACTGTAGGATGATCACACGGGTACGTCGGGATATCCTAGGACAACACTGGATACTCTAGGTGCCCTGACAACCACTGGGTACTCCAGGGTGCCTTCAAGCAATCCACCCAGATGTGTATTAAAGTAGCCACCTTAAGTTAACCGTTAATAATAACTCTCACATCTGTCATGAATCACTCGAACCAAACCATGTCTACAAGCATAGCATAGCAATATAAGCATATACGTAAAAGTAAGCCCCAAAAGTTTGATAGTAAACAGGGTAATAGGTTCTACCTCATCATCTACTTCCCAAAACCCACATATTAATCAGATCCTAACCATGCAATTGTTTGAGGATTGATCTAATGCAATAAAACTGGGTAGCAAAGAGGTATGATCAAAGTGTTACTTGCCTTGCTGATGATCCGTGAAACCTAGAGACTCGTAGTAGCACGCTTCGCACTCCGGGTACTCTATCGAAAAAGAACAAGCATACAATAAGTACTCAACTAGTAGCACGGGTAAATCTCCAATAATAGATCTAACCAGAAAGTTCAACTTAAGAACTCCGGTTTGCAAAAAGAATCAAATCAAACGAGCAACGAAACTCAAACTGCGAAAGAAACAACATTCATTTATTAATCTGGACTTAAGTCAAATTTTACAGTACCAAAATCTTGTTCAAGTTGGTTAAACAGAAAGAGGGCTTCGTGACGAAGATCTAGGCGCTTGAATCGCCTGATTCCGATAAACGGGCAAAAAGAAAAACTAAAACGAAAATCAGGGCAGAAATCGCGATCGAAAATAATTGTGGAAAAACCCTGGAAAAGGAAAAACTGACGAATAGGCTAACGAATGAACGTTCGCTGTCTGCGGCTAACGGGTGAACACCGTTCGTTAAAACGAACGTAGGGACGAACGCCGCTATTTAGGTAAACCGAGAAAACCGAACTGATCTAATCTAAAAAAAATAAACCAAGGTTTTAAAAAAACCCGAGCGGGTTTAAAAAAACGAATTGGCGGAGGCGGCGGTTTCTACCTCCAGTGAGGCTCGGCTTGGGCAGCGGGGCAGCGAGGGGCGACGACGACGTCGGGCGGCGGCGGCTCGCGGCACGGCGGCGGCGGCAACGACGGCAACCAGTAGCGCCTGCGGGTGCGGGGCGGCCTGGTGGTGGGTGGTGGTGAGGCGCCGGGGGCAGCGGTATATATATATAGGGGGGTGGGGGCATGGCCGGCTTGGGCAAGGGGCGATGACGGCGTCGGACCCCCCCCCCCCGAGTTCGGCGGCGACACGGCGAGGCGAGGCGGCGGTGCTGGCGAGGCCGGCCCGGCTCGCCCAGTCGGGCGCACGGACATGTTTTTTGTTTTTTTAAATAAATTCCGCCGAAACAAAACAAATCCTAGAAAATAAAATAAAAAAAATCTAAAAATGCCAAAACAAATTTTCACCATCTAAATAAAATATTTAGAACAAGATGAACATTTTATTGGCCTAAAAATGCAATTTTTGAAAACGTGCAATTTTTCTAATCCAAATAAAATTGCAACAAAATCAAAATAAAACTATTTTTTTGATTTTAATATTTTTCCTCCAATATTTCATTTATTTTGGAGAAGTCATATTATCTCCTCTCATATATTTTTATTTTAGAAATATTAGGGAAGAAAAATAATTAAAACCAAATGATCCTCTTTTCAAAATTTGAGAAAACTCAAATATGAAAATAACGAAATCCCCAACTCTCTCCGTGGGTCCTTGAGTTGCATGGAATTTCTAGGATCAACCCAAAATGCAATAAAATATGATATGCAATGATGATCTAATGCATAACATTCCAAATTGAAAATTTGGGATGTTACAAACCTACCCCCCTTAAGATGAATCTCGCCTTCGAGATTCGGGTTGGCTAGAAAATAGGTGCGGATGGTCCTTCCATAGGTCTTCCTCTTTTTCCCAGGTGGCTTCATCATCGGTATGGTGGCTCCACTGAACTTTGCAGAACTTGATAACCTTGCTACGCGTAACTCGGCTATCAAACTCGAGAATCTTCACTGGTTTCTCCTCGTAGGTCAAATCGCTATCCAACTGAATCGCTTCCAGTGGCACTGTATCTCTCAGAGGAATATCAGCCATCTCCGCGTGGCACTTCCTCAACTGAGAAACGTGGAACACATCGTGAGCTCCTAACAATCCTTCAGGTAACTCCAACTTGTAAGCAACTTCTCCCATACGTTCCAAAACTTTGTATGGTCCCACAAAACATGGTGCTAACTTTCCCTTAACTCCAAAACGTTTAACTCCTCGAAGTGGGGACACACGAAGATATACTCTATCCCCGACTTCGTAGACAGTCTCCTTGCGTTTAGAATCCGCATAGCTCTTTTGCCTGGACTGGGCTACCTTGAGTCTATTGCGAATTAGCTTAACCTTCTCTTCAAACTCTTTAATCAAATCTGGTCCAAACAACTGTCGGTCTCCAACTTCATCCCATAACAATGGTGTCCTGTACCTCCTTCCATATAAAGCTTCAAAAGGGGCCATCTTCAAACTGGCTTGATAGTTGTTGTTGTAAGAGAACTCTGCATATGGCAAATTGTCGTCCCAACTAGATCCATAATCTAGCGCACAAGCTCTCAACATGTCCTCCAGAATCTGATTGACTCTCCCAGTCTGTCCATCTATCTGTGGATGAAAGGATGTACTAAACTCTAGCCTGGTACCCAAAGTTTTGTGCAACTGATTCCAGAACTTTGAGGTAAACTGGGTTCCTCTATCTGATACAATGGTCCTCGGAACTCCATGCAGACATACGATCCTGTTCATGTATATCTTTGTCAACTTAGCACTGGTGTCAGTGGTCTTCACTGGGATGAAATGAGCTACCTTCGTCAACCGATCGACTACAACGCATATCAAGTCATAGCCTGAACGAGTCCTGGGCAATCCCATGATAAAATCCATGCCTAGTTTATCCCACTTCCATTCGGGTATCGACAATGGCTATAGCAACCCTGCTGGCTTCTGATGCTCTACCGTCACTCTCTGACATACATCACAAACTGCTACATACTCCGCAATATCCTTCTTCATTCCGGTCCACCAGAAACTGTCCTTCAAATCCAGATACATCTTGGTATTTCCTGGGGTGAATCAAATACGGCGAATCATGGGCCACCTGCAGAATCAACTTCCTGATCTCTGGATCATTAGGCACATATACGCGGTCCTCAAACCATAAGGTATCATGCTCATCCTCACGTAATCCTTTAGCCTTTCCTTTGCTGATCCTTTCCTTTATCTCGGCAATCCCCTTGTCCGTCTTCTAAGCTTCCCTGATCTTATCCATCAAAGTAGACTGAATCTCCAATGCTGCTACATAGCCTCTCGGAACTATCTCCATACATAGCTCACGAAGATCCTCTGCTAACTCCTTGGGTAACTCTCCGGTCATGAGTGTATTGACATGACTCTTGTGGCTCAACACATCGGCTACTACGTTAGCCTTTCCGGGATGATAATGCAATCTCATATCGTAATCCTTAATGAGCTCCAACCATCTCCTTTGCCTGAGATTCAATTCCTTCCGCATGAAGATATACTTCAAACTCTCGTGATCCGTGTACACCTCACAATGGTTCCAGATGATAAAATATCTCCATGTCTTCAACGCATGCACTACGGCTGCTAACTCCAAATCGTGTGTAGCATAATTCAACTCATGGGGTTTAAGCTGTCGTGAGGCATATGAAACAACTCTTCCCTCCTACATAAGCACTGCTCCAAGTCCTCGACGAGAAGTGTCGCAATACACCTGGTAATCCTTGCGTTGATCTGGAAGAATCAACACTGGGGCTGTAACCAAACGTTTCTTCAACTCTTGAAAACCGGCCTCACATTCCTTAGTCCATTTGAACTTGGTGTCCTTCTTCAGCAACTCCGTCATGGGCTTTGCAATCTTCGAGAAATTCTCAACGAACCTCCCGTAGTATCCCGCGAGTCCCAGAAAACTCCGGATCTCTCCAGCTGACATGGGTGCTTCCCAATTTGTCACAGTGACAACCTTGGTGGGGTCTACTGCTATTCCTTCTCCAGATATAACATGTCCGAGGAATCCCACTTCCTTCAACCAAAACTCACACTTGCTGAACTTGGCATATAACTGATGTTCTCTGAGCTTCCCAAGTACCAAACGCAAATGCTCCTTATGCTCCTCTTCATTCTTCAAGTAGACTAATATGTCATCAATGAACACCATGACAAACTTATCCAAAAACTCCATAAACACCTTTTTCATCATGTTTATGAAATAGGCAGGTGCGTTAGTCATACCGAATGACATAACGGTATACTCATATAGCCCATACCTTGTGGTAAAAACTGTCTTAGGTATATCCTGCTCTCGAATCTTCAGCTGGTGGTATCCTGATCGCAGATCGATCTTGGAAAATACTTTAGCTCCTTGCAACTGGTTGAACAGATCGTTGATCATCGACAGGGGGTACTTGTTCTTGATTGTCACTTCATTCAATCCACGATAATCAACAACCATCCTCAACGATCCATCCTTCTTCTCCACTAGAAGCACTGGTGATCCCCAAGGTGACGAACTTGGGTGAAAATAGCCTTTATCCAGTAACTCCTTAATCTGCTTCTTAATTTCCTCCAAATCCTTTGCGGGCATCTTGTACGGTCTCTTAGATATTGGCCCTCTGCCTGGCAAAAGCTTAATCAAAAACTCAATCTCTCTATCCGGTGGCATGCCTGGCAACTCTTCTGGAAATACATCAGGGAAATCCTTCACCACTAGTACTTCCTCCTGTACAACTCCTGATAAGGAATTCACTTGAGTCCTCTTCGGCACATGCCAGGATACATACTTGATCCTCCTTCCTTCTGGGGTGGTGAGCATAATCGATTTACTGGTGCAATCAATGTTTCATCCATACATTGATAGCCAATCCATACCCAAAATCACATCCAAACCTTGTGACTCCAAAATTACCAGGTCTGAGGGGAAAACATGCCTACATATGGTCAATGGCATCTGAAAACATCCTTGGCTTGCCATATGCTTCGCTCCTAGTGAGCTTGCTAACATAGGTGTTCTAAGAACTTTTGGTGGGCAACTTATACTTATCCACAAATCCCCTTGATATGTATGAATGCGATACACCAGTATCAAAAAGAACGATTGTAGTAAATGACTTAACCAAAAACTTACCTATTACTGCATCTGGTTGCGCTTCAACCTCCTCCACGTTAACATGGTTCACTTTCCCCTTTTGAAAGGGTTGGGCTTCTTCCTAGAGCTTCCATTGCCATTTTCATTCTTTGCTTTAGAACACTTCATGGCGTAATGTCCATTCTTCCCGCACTTGAAACAAGTAATGTGACTTAGATCCTTCTTGGCGGGCGTTGCTGGGTTGGAATGGTTCTGGCCGTTGCTTCCTCCATTACCATTACCATTTTTGGGGCCACTATGTTTATGCAAACTCCCTCCATTGCGATTGTGACCTCCATGGTTATGGTGAAGGTGTCCTCCCGAGTTCAGGGTAAAACGGGGCCTCTGCTGAGCTCCAGAATTGTACATACTTCCTCTTGCGGTTGTCAATCTGCTGCTGCTTCCCTTCAATCATGAGAGTTCTATCTACCAACTCCTGGTAGTTGTTGAAAGTTGCCACCATCAACTGCATGCTCAGCTCATCATTCAGTCCTTCCAGAAACTTCTCCTGCTTAGCTGCATCCGTAGCAACGTCATCTGGGGCATAACGTGCTAACTTACTAAAGTCATCCACATACTAGCCCACTGTGCATCCTCCTTGGTACAAGTTGTGAAACTCACGCTTCTTCATGGCCATAGCTCCTGCTGAAACATGGGCTGTGCGAAAAGCTTGCTGAAACTGGTCCCATGTGACAGTGTCGATGGGGTAAGTGGCTGTGAAATTCTCCCACCATGATGCTGCGGGTCCATCAAGCTGATGTGCAGCAAAATGCACTCCGCATCTGTGCATCCTACAGTGGTCAACTCCCTTCCAATCTTGCGGAGCCAATCATCTGCAACTATCGGCTCGGTGCTACTGGAGAACACCAGCAGATTTAGCCTTAGAAAACGAGCTAAGTGATCAACAGGTAGTGGTGGTGGTGGGTTGTTGTTGTTGTTGTTCCCCTGATTTTGATTCTGGACTAGTATCTGCATCAAAGCATTCTGCTGCTGGATCAACTGAGTGAGCTCCGGTGGGAAAGCAAATCCATTGTCGCGTCTCGGAGGCATCTGATGGGTTTAGAAAAGATGAGAAAATAGAATAGAAATAGATCCAGAGGGAAAACACTACCCATATACGCATGAGACAAACACAAACATATCACTTCAATCAATTTCAAACAAGGGCTTACATCGATCTAACTATCGTTACAAAAGTGCTCGGACTATACTATATACATGGGGAAATACTACTACTGATATGGTGGTCGACTAGAAAACTTGATCGATGGAAGACTCCATGATATCTGCTCCAGATTCATCAACATAGTCATCATCGCTATCATCAGGGTCCGAGTCGGTGTCGTCGATGATGATGTAGTTCTCCGGACAAGTGGAATCATCATCCTCTCCTCCTGGTGCAGGGTCTCCAATGAATACTCCTAGCTTCTTTGTCAGATCGTCATTCTTCTCCACGGGTATCGTCATTTCCTCCTCATATCCATCGCGTGTAGACTTGAGTTCTTCCTCCAACTCTGTGATCCGGGTCATTGCCTTCTTCAGATCTATCATGCCTTCGCACATCTGGTTCTCCTGGCGAAGAATGTGCTGGTTTAACTCCTGGATGAAAGCTGCAATGGACCTATCCCTCCTAGTGCTGATCATCTCCCATTATTCATCTCGGCGCCCACAAATCTGGTAGATAGTATCCTTGAGATCCTTGTGGTAAATTTCTCCAATGCGTCCCATGGTGATGTGGGCTGCCATGCTCTTTCCTAGACTCCAGGTTGGTGCATCAAAGGAAAACTCTATAGGCTCAGTGACTGGCATGAACGTCTTTCCTGGAACTTGAACTCAAATCATCCAACGCTCCTCTTCTGGTAAAGTGGCGATGTAGGTCCCGATGAAGCTTGGTATTCCAATGTTTAGATATCTAGTAACTTCCTTCAAGTGTCGTCCAAAAGGTGTATCTTCATCCGGTTGAGTGAACTTGTTCCTTGTATCCGCCATCCTAAAGAGTAGAAAAGGGAGAGGAGTCAGAAATGAGAAGAGAGTAGTGATCTAGGGCTTTAGCTTAGTGGTCGTGTCTTACAGTCAGCGTGTGCTCTGATACCATCTTGTAGCGACCAGACCTCAAATAGTCTGACCTCTGTGCATTAGTGTCATCCCTGGATCGGTAATGCTGACAAACACAATACTCAAGGATTTATAACAGAGTTTCAATCACACACTTATTACATCGAATGTCTCAAAATAGAGCTTATTACAAAAATATGGCTTAAGGCCATCTAAAATCGATAACAGCGGAAGGCTTGGAAGAATAAAGTGAGTCCATCAACTCCAGCGGCATCACTGAGTGAAAGACAACGACCTATGACACCTTACTCGTCGTCTAAAAAGTCTGCAATATGAATGTTGCAGCCCGAAATGGGTCAACACATGGAATATGCTGGCAATGTAACACAAGAGAGTAATGAACAAAATAAATGCTATCACTACATGCATATATGGCCGGTGGAAAGCTCTATGGTTACAATTTTGCATAAAGCCAATTTTTCCCTACAACAAAGGAATAAATTTTTGTTTAACTATCATGGTGGTTGTTAAACATTGAGAAGGTTCCTCCAACTCAATCCCAATTAAGCATCATTATTAAACCCAATCAAATTATATTAAGAGTGATGAGATCAACATGATAATCCAAGAACTAGATACTCAAGACATCCATAACCGAGGACACGGCTAACCATGATTAGTTTGTACACTCTGCATAGGTTTGCGCACTTATCCCACAAGACTCGAATACATCCATGATCGGAGAAGCGAGACACAGTCTTTCTGAAACAATAACTCTTTACTCTGGGTGGACAGTTACACCTACTTTCCCCTACATCTGCTAGCCCACCACTGAAAGAGGTCTTGCAACTTACTCAACTATGCTAGAGACCATAATAGCTTTTGGCTGCACACGGAAGTTTCTAGCATGAATAACCTTATGATCCCTTTGAGCCTGGGTGGCGGACCGTAGGATGATCACACGGGTACTCCGGGATATCCTAGGACAACACTGGATTCTCCAGGTGCCCTGACAACCACTGGGTACTCCAAGGTGCCTTCAAGCAATCCACCCAGATGTGAATTAAACTAGCCATCTTAAGTCAACCGTTAATAATAACTTTTGCATCTGTCATGAATCACTCGAACCAAACCACGTCTACAAGCATAGCATAGCAATATAAGCATCACGTAAAAGTAACTCCCAAAGGTTTGATAGTAAATAGGGTAATAGGTTCTACCTCATCATCTACTTCCCAAAACCCACATATTAATCAGATCCTAATGATGCAATTGTTTGAGGATTGATCTAATGCAATAAAACTGGGTAGCAAAGAGGTATGATCAAAGTGTTACTTGCCTTGCTGATGATCCGTGAAACCTAGAGACTCGTAGTAGCACGCTTCGCACTCTGGGTACTCTATCACAAACAAACAAGCATATAATAGTACTCAACTAGAAGCACGGGTAAAACTCCAATAAGATATCTAACCAGAAAGTTCAACTTAAGAACTCCGGTTTGCAAAAAGAATCAAATCAAACAAAGGAACAAAACTCAAACTGTAAAAGAAACAAGATTTGTTTACTAATTTGGATTTAAGTCAAATTTTACAGTACCAAAATCTTGTTCAAGTTGGTTAAATAGAAAGAGGGATTCGTGACGAAGATCTAGGCGCTTGAATCGCCTGATTCCGATAAACGGGTGAAAAGAAAAACTAAAACAAAAATCAGGGCAGAAATCGCGATTGAAAATAATCGCGGAAAAACCCTGGAAAAGGAAAAAACTGACGAACAGGCTAACGAACGAACGTTCGCTATCTGCGGCTAACGGGTGAACACCGTTCGTTAAAACGAACGTACGGACGAACGTCCGCTATTTAGGTAAACCGAGAAAACCGAACCGATCTAATCTAAAAAACTAGGTTTCTAAAAAACACGAGCGGTTTTTCAAAAAAAAAATAACGAAACAGCGGCGGCGACGGTTTCTACCTTCGGTGAGGCTCGGCTTGGGCGGCGGGGCAGCGAGGGGGCGACGGTGACGTCGGGCGGTGGCATCGAGGCGGCGGCGGCGAGCGGCACGACGGCGAGCGGCGGCAACTGCGGGTGCGGGATGGCACGGTGGTGGGTGGTGGTGAGGCGGGGGGGTATATATAGGAGGGGGGCGTGGCCGGCTTGGGCAAGGGGCGACGACGGCATCGACTCGGGGTCGGACTCCCCGAGTCCGGCGGCGACACGGTGAGGCAAGGCGGCGGTGCTGGCGAGGCCGACCCAGCTCGGCTGGGCCGCTGGCCCAATCGGGCACGCGAACATTTTTTTGAAATAAATTCCGCCGAAACAAAACAAATCCTAGAAAATAAAATAAAAAATCTAAAAATACCAAAACAAATTTTTACCGTCTAAATAAAATATTTAGAACAAGATGAACATTTTCTTGGCCTAAAAATGCAATTTTTGAAAACGTGCAATTTTTCTAATCCAAATAAAATTGCAACAAAATCAAAATAAAACTATTTATTTGATTTTAATATTTTTCCTCCAATATTTCATTTATTTTGGAGAAGTCATATTATCTCCTCTCATATATTTTTATTTTAGAAATATTAGGGAAGAAAAATATTTAAAACCAAATAATCCTCTTTTCAAAATTTGAGAAAACTCAAATATGAAAATAACGAAATCCCCAACTCTCTTCGTGGGTCCTTGAGTTGCATAGAATTTCTAGGATCAACCCAAAATACAATAAAAATATGATATGCAATGATGATCTAATGCATAACATTCCAAATTGAAAATTTGGGATGTTACAAAATTCTTCCTTGGTCTTCAAATCCGTCAACAGAGAAATGGCATCTTCGTATCACAAGAGAAATACCTCAAAGATTGCCTGAAGAAGTTTGGAATGCAAGATTGCAAAGGATACACGATGCCAATGCCAACCAAAGGTCAATTGGGCTCCGATGACAATGGTAAAGAGTTCGATCAAAAGGTATACCACTCCATGATTGGTTCTTTATTGTACTTATGTGCATCTAGGCCAGATATAGTGCTTAGCGTTTGCATGTATGCCCGATTCCGAGCGGCACGAAAGGAATCACATCACCTCGCGGTGAAGCGAATACTTCGATATTTGGCTCACACCCCAACACTAGGATTATGGTATCCAAAGGGCTCAGATTTTGATCTAGTTGGCTTCTTAGATGCTGATTATGCTGGTGACAAGGTTGATTATAAGTCCACATCAGGCACATGTCACTTTCTTGGATGATCTCTTGTCTATTCGTCTTCAAAGAAGCAGAACTGTGTATCACTATCCACTGCTGAAGCTGAATATATTACCTCTAGATCTTGCTGCGCTCAGCTTCTGTAGATGAAGCTAACCCTCAAGGACTATGGCATCAACATGAATAATGTGCCCCTCTACTGCCATAATGAAAGCACCATGAAGTTTTCTCACAATCTATTCCGGCATTCGAAAACAAAGCACATTCAGATCCGTCATCACTTTCTCAGATACCATGTGTTGAACGAAGACATTGATATCATTCACGTCAGCATCGACGAGCAATTGACAGATATCTTCATGAAGCCCTTGGATGATAAAAGGTTTTGCAAGCTGCGGTGTGAGCAAAATATCTTAGAATCCTCAAATGTCCTGTGAATGGACACACATCCTAACGCTTATGCACATTGATCACTTAGGTGCGCAACAAACAAAGTAATGTATGTCTTCAATTCATGAAGACATACACTCTTAGTGTGAATAAATTAATGCGGAAATTGACTTTGGAGCGCCATGATAATTGTGCGCCGTGTCTGGATCTAATACTTCCTATACAGTGGGTAACGCCACCACCAACTTTTCTTGAATATTTTTGGCGCCATATTGCATTATCTTCATAGTTGGTTTGTCTTCAACATTGGTTTATCATCATGTTTTATCTTCACAATGCTTTGAATTTCATTGCTCAACTACACACACACACACACGCACACACACACACACACACACACACACATTATATATATATATATATGTATATATATATATATACACAGCCCGCAAAAAATACATACACACATGCATACATACATCTGGGCTATTCTGTTTCACGAAACAGAATATTATTCTGTTACCCTACTCGAACTGACGGTTTCAGGCCGTTGTACTGATGTTTTTGAAGCGGTTGAACTGATGCTTTCAGTTCTGTTTAACAGATCGTCTTCTTTAGTTCAATTTTTCTTTTGCAATTTTTTTGTCAAAAAGGGGCCTGTAATATATCGTTGGAAAGCTCTCGACAACCATATTCCAAGTATATTGAATGTTTTTGCAAAATCATTATGGTTTAAGAGCATTTTTCAAAAAACCATTTATTTCAAAATCGAAAACGTGAATCATATTTTGGACTGAATTTTCAAACGGTTTGTCGGAATTGAGCAAATAAGATGGCGCTGGAAAGCTGGTAAAAATATGCATCTTCCATATATCTATTGTTTTTTCAAATTCTATATGATTTAAAATTATTTTGAAAAAGTATGAAAATTTGGGCGAAATGTATTTTCGTAATTTTTTGCGAACGGTTTGTCGGATTGACGCAACTGATACGGCGTTGGAAAGCTATGGAAAATGCGCAACTTTTTTGTATTGAAATGTTTTTCTAATTCCTTATGGAAAATACAGTCAAATTTGATTTCGAACGCGTTTTTTTAAAAAGTTTGTTGAAATGAGGTAAATAATATAACATTGGAAAGATATCGAAAATAGGAAACTTAGTCATGTTGAACGTTTTCTCAAATTCGCAACCGTTGAACAGTAATTTGGATTACGGTGAGACCCATCGTGCTGTTTTTCCGTGAGAAAAAACAGAGTAGTTTTGAATGGTTCCGAAAAAAGAGTACTTTGAACGGATGTCTTTATGATTTTGTACTTGCTCCCATCTTTTAAGAGTAATTTTGAATACGATGAGACTCATCGTATTATTTTTTGTCCGAAAAACAGAGTACTCATACTGATCTATTTGTGTGTTTGTACTGAGGTATTTTTCAGGGTATTTTGAATGGTTGCGAAAAAAGAGTACTTGTTCTGATGTTCGTATGGGTTTGTACTGAGCATGTTTTCACATACTAGACTTCACTATGTTTTTTCGGTATCATAGTCCCCGAACTTGCATGGTTTATATTGTTGAACTGAATGATATTTTTTAAAAGGAAAAAAAATGTGTGTTTGTTTTTTAACTCAATTTTCTTGCAAGATGTTTTGGACTTCTCTTGTTTTGCGGTGGAACTTTTACCATTTGATTTTTTCTTGGGTTTCATTTTGTTTGAGTTTTTTTTCTCGAACTTATCTGGGACGTCGTGTTGAACTTACAACTTTTTTAATTGTGAACTTGTTGTGTTTTTACAATGCCAATATGCAGGAGAGTAGGGCGAGGGCAAGAAGGAAGCTGTGTGTGGTGATCATGGAAGCACTACACAGCTGAGCCACAACGGTGGTTGATGGCAAGCCGGCACGGCACGACGTGTGGCGGAGAGGCATGGGGACGAGTGGGCGGCGCACTGACATGTCACTTGAGAGCGCGTGCTAGATTGACCTCATTCTCCCATTTGGATGGATCAGTTGCAGAACTTCGACGTCAATGTCACAGAATACGAAAAGCTAACAATCTTTTATTTTTCAAACTGATCATTGTTTTTAATTCGTACTGATCAATATTTTTTGATTCAAACATTTTTTTATTCTTGTATCACATCAAGCTGTCATGTACTATACCTTCTTTGAAGAAGTAGCAATCATTTCATCATATACATATATTTTCTTGTCCGAACTTATTGTATCATCATCACTGAACCCGCATGGTTTCTGTAGCTGAACTAAAATAAACTTTTACCCAAATAAATGTGAACATTGGGACGTTTGTACAACAAGAACTAAATCTAATACCAATATCGAACTTGCAGGTTCCATACGCAAGCTAGCTACCAACATCAAATTTACTGATCCTAAAATCAATCACCACCATAAGAAGACAATAAAGTTCTCCAAATGATTGCTCGAGGAAGAGCTAGCTGTTGAATCCGACCACATTTACCGCTGGGAGCAGCAAACCACTAGTTTGTAGAGGGATTTAGCAACGTCGGCAGCCGCCATCTCACAACTGAGAATCAAACCAAATATTCAGGCGAATAAATAAGTGCACAAGAGATATTTCTTTAGCAAGACATTTTCACGGAATAGGCAGACCAAACTTTTTCAATGAACAGGCAAAACAATTTCTTATAAAGCTTCCTAGCCCATTAGCTTCAAGCTTTACAAGACAAACTTATTTCTAGGGGCAGAACAGAAGATGAACTTCTAACCTGCAGTTTTTCGCACTGAATTCCAATCACATGTTGAACTTTCTAACCTGCAGTTGCAAAGAAGCCGTCCAAAGTGAGGCTAGACAAAGACGTCTGGTTGGCTCTTGCCATATATGGATAATTTCTAGAATTTGGTAAAACAATTGAAGTTGCTTGGTGTGGTTAGTATCACTATCACCATAACTAGATACATGTACTACTTTTTGACTATAACAAGAAAAGAAAGCACTAGCTAGTGTTCAAAATATAGAAAGGGTGATATTTCTTAAATACAAAATTCAGAAAATAATGGTGCTCTATATCAGATTATTGATGCATGAAAATCGCATGAACTTCATATACTGCAATAGAGTTGCATCAAGTGCACACACACATTGGCGCGCGTCTTTTTTTTAGAACGGAGACGCACGATGCGTCCGGCTTTAAATTAATAAAGCCCACCAGCAGGCAGCATCCATAGGTAATACAAAATAGGGAAAACAGTTTTAACAAGCTAAAAGGGCCGAAGCCAAAAAACAAAGGACAAGCAGCTGACCGCCGCCAGGAGATATAACATAAATAGCAGTGCGACAGGCAGCCAGCCAAAGGGTAGCCAAAAAAGCTCCAAAAGCATCAACTTAGGCTCGGGCCTCAACTTGGATCGCGCGGATCCGCTCCATGGCTTCCCGCATCCGATCCGCATCACGCCGTTTCCCCAACAGAGTCCATGTCCGTAGGAACACATGGCATTTGAAAATAATATCAGCAGGGTGGTTAGGGAACTTGTGTTCGATCGTCATCTTATTGCGAATGGTCCAAAGAGACCAGCATAGCGCCCCTACGCATCGCCACAATACATGACCGAAACTGCCCCTATACGCAAGAAGGAGCCTACGCAGGTCCGACGTCGAGTTGGGGTTCCAGGTTTGGTCGAAAGCCGAACGGACGACACTCCAGGCGAAACGGGCCAGGTGGCACTTGAAAAAGATATGGTTGGCATCTTCATGCTGACCACAGAGCGTGCAAGTACCATCCGAAGGGCCATGTCTAATGGCAATGTTGTTGGAAGAAGGAAGGCGATCTCGGAAGAGTTGCCAAAGGAAAATTTTGATCTTCAGAGGGATGGCCGCTTTCCATAGCCCCCTAGCTATGTCTAGTGACGGTCCTTCGGTCATCTTGTTGTAGAGGGATTGGACCGAGAACTTCCCAGAGTTTGTGAGGGACCAAGAGACCGTGTCCTTCTCGGGGAGAAGAGTGAAGCCTTGCACCTTAGCTAGGAGCCCATCCCAGCTGGCGCGTTCATGAGTGAGGAGTGGACTTTTGAAGGAGATGGCGGGAGGGTTACATCTAAGCGCATCGGCCACCATAATGTCAACGTTGGTAGCCAGTTGGTAGATGGCAAAATGGCTCTGCCAGAGGGGCTCCGGACCAAGCCAGTGGTCGAGCCAAAACTGCGTAGAAGCCCCATTATTAACATTGAACTTGGCTCCGAGAGTGAAGGCAGGCTTAACAGCCTGGATGTCGTTCCAAAAAGATGATCCCTTCGCCTTTGAGGCAAAAAAATTTCCGTCCGGAAAGTATTTGGCTCGGAGGATTTCAGCCCAGAGCCCTTGCTCGTTTTGGGAAAGTTTCCAGATCCACTTGGCAAGGAGCGCCACATTCATAAGTTTGGAGTTCAGGATCCCGAGACCACCAAATTTCTTGGGGCGGCAAAGCGCCGCCCACTTGATAAGGTGGTATTTCTTCTTGGTCCCAGTTCCTTCCCAAAAGAACTTAGACCTGGGTGTGTCCAGTTTGGCGTGAACACCGTCGGCCAACAGGAACATGCCCATAGTAAATAGGGGCAGGGAAGACAGACTGGAATTAGTCAGAATCAGCCTAGCCGCAGAGGAAAGAAACCTGCCACGCCAGGGGCTAACCCGATTCGCCACCTTGCCATATAAGGGTTCCCATTCGAGGATTGAGATGTGTTTGTCCGAGATGGGGAGCCCTAAGTACTTAAATGGAAAACTCCCTAGTTTGCAATTAAGTAGGATGGCAATGTGGGTGGCCTGGTGATCGTCCATCCCTGTTGGCCGATTCGCCACCTTGCCATATAAGGGTTCCCATTGGCGCGCGTCTTGCTACACCGAAAGCTTGCGATGAACTGTTTAAAGTTTGAAAACTGAACCTTTTGTTCTCAAGTACTGACACTACAAAATATAAATATATATCCATTGTTTCTAACACAAAAGAGTGACCACAAATACCAGCACTAAAAAATGCACTCTACAGGTATAGACTACAACATACTTCACATTACAGGATTGCAATTCTTCTTGTAGATGATATATTTTTTCGACGAACTGATGAACTGAACAAGATTCACATGAGAGAACTGAAAACAAAAATAAATGGCCTCTGGGTTCCTCATATAGCAACTAAAACTTCAGTACAAGTACACCTTTTATTGCTGCACTACTACTTAAACAAGGTAAATCAATAAAAACTGAACTAACAAACATCTACGTAATATCTTTGTGCATGCCCATGGCGGCAGTGTGCAACTGTCGAGCATGTAGCTCGAGTGCTGGACGCAAATGCCCTAAGTGGTGGCCACTATCGCCGCAAGAATGTTGGACGTATTGCCAACTAGCATCCACGAAAACCGAGACAAAATTGAGTCTTGCACAAGATCAAACTAATATAAACGCTTGCTGCATCCATCAGCAGTCATGCATAACCCAGCAATGTGCAAAGCAAAGGGGCTGGTGTGTTCTCCCCGTGTGTGTGCTCAACTTGGACGGATGTGCAGTGCTTGGTGAAGATGGTGGCTGCAACCCATGATTCTACTTGTACTAGCGTCAACGCTCCACTTGGACGGCTGCCAGCACCCCTGGTGGATGAGCTCGCGCCCCAGGGCAGCAAGGCGGCCAATGAGAACTATACACGGTTGTTATTTTTCTCAGCAACGAACCACGACGAGGTGGAGGTGAGGAGGGGAAGCAGGGTATGGAGCAGCTCCCGCCAGAAACGGGTGCTCTCACTCGTGGCCGCCGTCGATGGGGCACCGACGATGGGATTCGATATCAGATGTGCAGCAGAGAGAATTTCATGGGGAATTCAACTAAATTCGATTTTTTGCACGCGGAAAAGAATGCCAGAACGTTTGAGACAGTAGTGTGTGAACTTGTCTATGTCATTGCCAGTACCTAACTTGCTCATCTCCAGCTCTTCGATATTTTTACTGCCGTTGTTGTTACCCCCATTTTTGAACCTATCTTAGTGCCATATCTGAACCTCCATTTACTATTTTATTGAACTAAACCAAAAATAAAAATCAAGCTTAATTTAAGTTAACTAAAATTTAGAGATTGAACTTAACTAAGATAACAAACTGAACTCTCTTTAGTTACTACTAGCTATGCGATCAATTTTTTCCTACTCAGAATAACAAAAAGTTCTTCACTCATTTACCAACTATAGTAAGATGGCATGGACAATCTTAATAAGCATAACAAGATAGCATGGACAAGGAGACCAGACTTGCAACAAGAAATTATTCATTTATTAACTCATCAAGTTTCTAGAAACTATTAGCAGGATACAAACAGTACTATCTTGTGATATATGATGGCAAAGAAAATTAGTACTAAGACAGAAAGAAGCATGCTGAAGCTCAGTTAGAAACGGAGTAGTAGTATCTTAGATGCATGAAAATGAAGCACTTTTCGGTTACTCAAATAACAAGGGGAATACATCAGATAGCTGAAGTAAAAATAAGAGTGACTTAACTTGAACTTGTGGCCGCGCACGAGATCACTACAGCATTAGCATGTCCATGCTGTTGAACTGATGATTTATTTGTCATTGCACTGTTGTAACATAAGCACTAGAACAAGTATCAATGTAAATTGATGCTTTTTTGTAGGTTTTTGGGAATGATAATTTCTGTTTTGTAAATATATAGAAGTTTTAAATACGTGTTCTGCACCATTACAAATGTTTGTACTGCACATGTCCATAATAATTAACACAAGAAAAGCACCTTGTGGGTTAGGAAGAACAGGGCACTTGAATCAAAATTGACACTAAAGAAACTCGCTGCAAATCATTACTTATCTAGGTGATATATCTAAACTTACAGAATTTTAAAATTTGAACTAACGATATTTCAGCACGCACACCAACTATTCTGTGTCTTTTCATGGACCGATGTTAGAATACACATCGAACAAATATTAAGTATAATACAAACGTTCTCTATTCATGAACTGATATTTCTTCTTCTTGTGGACTGGAGAAAAGAGAACAAAAATACACACAGAACTCACGCTAGAATAGACACTGAAGAAAAAATAATTTCTTCTCTATGAACTGATGATAGAATACACAAATATTCAGTATTCTGTCGTCAGGGTTTTTCATGCCAGAGAGTACAAGAATGAGCAGAAAAAAAGAATCATTCACATGCAAGTACCGCAGCAGTACAAGTTCAGTATCATCTCTTGCACACACACCTCCTCACCTGCTTCATGTGCGCTTCTCCCTTGTTGATGCATGCACCTGCTGCATAGCCCCTTCGCGGGTTGCACCTAGCTGCGACAAGTTTGGCATTTGCACAAACATCAACTGAGCATGTATCATAGGTTAAAAGGATCTCAGTTGGTTTGCATAAAAGAGATGTACTACTGAGAAAAGTTGTGTAGCCTGACAAAGGTTGTGCAAGCAATAAATTCAAATGTAACGAACATTACATTAGCAAGAGATGTTGGGATTGATAAGTTGAGTCCACTTGACCTTTTATTATAGCCGATAGTGCACTGACGCACGTGTATGCACAACATCCTTACTCCAGGCAATGACTGGACAACAGGGACAAAAGGTTTTCTCACCAAGGAGCCACAACCCACTGTCGACCGAAGGAACTGATAACAGAGGAGCTCGTGGACGTTCTCAGCCACAGATGTTGAATGGCTTTCCAACTGATGGGTTTTTGAGGCTTTCTGATTAACAGATTTTTGAGGAACAGAGGAAGGGGGTCTGGCCGTGGAGGCGCCGGGGGCAGCGATGATGGGACGAAGGCGGCAACCGGCAGGAGGGAGGCACGCGGCAACCGGGGGTAGGGTGTGCATCGACCGGGAGGAGGGAGGCGTGCGGTGCCGTGGGTGGAACACACGTCGGTAGGGAGGACGGAGGAGTGCATCGGCCGGAAGGAGGGAGACACGCATCCGCCGAAAGGAGGGCGGCGCGCGGCGACCGGGATGTGACCATGTGAGGCGCGTGGATGATCAGGGGAATGGAGGCGCGGGGTAGGATCTAGTCGGGGGAGGTGGAGATGATGAGACGGGGTGTTTTTTTGTTTGGGCCGTGGTTGAGCTCGATGAGCGAGCAACATCCAGCGCTAGGTGAAGATGGTGGTTGAAGTTCTGCTCAGACTATGGTCAGAGCTCAACTTGGACGGCTACCAATGATTGTGATGGACGAGCTTGTGATCGAGGGTAGCTGCAAGTAGGAGAACACCATGACCAGAGGCTGTCGAGATGAGTAGCGACCGGGGCCTATCGATGGGGAGCTAACCTGGATAGACGGCGATGATGGAAAGAAGGTGGAGAGGAGTAGCACAAACCGGACTCGGGCTGGTCGCGGTGGTGGTAGATCCCCCGGGTGGGGGCGAATCATGGCCGGGGCCGTCGAAGCCAGGATGTTCTCAGGCTGGAACCAAGGGAGAAGGTGGGCAAGGGGGCGGCGACCGGAGCCGAGGGAGAAGGTGGGGGCGGGGTGGCGAGCTGGGGGAGAGGGAACAGCGAGGCGGCGCACTGAGGGAGACGGAAATAACAGATCGCGCCCTTATAGTGGCGAGGGTACCAGAATATTTTTATGTTACTAGTAACAAAATATTATTATGTATATATATGTATGTATGTATATATATATATATATATATATATTGTTCTGTCCTCTACAACTTTCACTTATAGCTATATCTTCAAGTCGCGCTGGGGGAGAAAAGAAGGTGCAGCGGCACCCTGGAGAGAGGAGGTCACGGCAGCGCACTACAGGTGGGGAAGGTGTCAGTCGGGATGATTTTCTTTTTCCTTTCTCGGTGGGTAGGAAAAAACAGATCGCGCCGTTATAGTGGCGAGGGTACAAGAATATTATTATGTTACTAGTAACAAAAATATTATTATGTATATATATGTGTGTGTGTGTGTGTGTGTGTCCTCTACAACTTTCACTTATAGCTATATCTTCAAGTTGAATTTTTCTGCACTCAGTGAATGTGATCAGACCCTAACCCCATCCATGCTTATCTCTCCTCGTACCTCTAAATCTTCATATGCATTCTGTTGACACGTGTCGATTATCTTCATTGTGTCCTTGTCAATCGAAGATTAATAGACAAACATTTAAAAGGCTTTTATTATACTTATCCTTTTTCCTGAATCCGGAGAAGCCAGAATGACCACCTGACAAACCAGGCGCGTGTGGGGTCATGGCACAACATTTAAGTTGTTGCATGCATGCCACGTGGTGCTCAAATGTGAACCACCAGGGGCAGCTAAGTAATTACACTGCATTACCCCTTCCGTATAAATAGCCAGCCCCCTGCAGTCATTAAATCCTACCTCCCCTCGTTGTCTCGCTCAAACTCTAGCACCATCACTAGCTTCCGTCGTCGCCGAAGAAGAAGCGCTTCGCTGTCGTGGCTTCTCCGTCGTCGTCCTCACGCCGGCTGTGGATATCTTCCTCCTGCCGTTGCCGTAGGTGTCTTCCGCTGCCAAGTTAGGGCGTGGGAGATTGGACTGCTCGGCCTCCTTCCACAACTCGTCAAGCAGTTCGTGTCTGTTCTTGAGCGATAACTAAAATTCTATTTTACCGCATGCTTGATCCGTTAAAACTTTCTATATCTTCAGAAAGTTGTTTGTTCACTTCCAAATCTGGATCTTCCATACTATAGCATCTCATAACCCGCGAATACTTTCACTTATGCTTCACCACTAGTTAGATTCTTGACTTGTACTTATTCATGGATTCGTACAAATCCGGAACTAACTCATATCAATAAATGAATGTCTTTGCACTATGAGATCAATGTCTTCAAACTAATTTATCTTCAAAATCCTCTGAGAATGCATATGACCTCTTCCCCTTCCCTTGCATCTCTAATGCTGTCACAGGTACATGTCCGTGGGAGAGTCCCTTGGTTCTCATAGTCTACATTCATTTGCATAATTCTTACACCATCATATTGGATCACCTGAAGCCAGTTCTTGTCTGACAAACAGAGCGAAGCCTAACACCATTGTGTAGCCTTTCAGTTTTGTGATGCCAATGGCCAGTGGCAAATCTGCAAAGAAAGGCGGCAGACAGCACTGTGACAATACTACAAAAGACCTACCACCTGATCTCTATGAATTGTACAAGTCTGATCCTGAAGAGAGCTATGGTGAGCGCAAATCTCGCTTCTAATGGATTCAAAGATATTGGACAGAGCAGTGGTTCCTATATCACTTTGTGACTGCAGAGTACGTAGACAAGAACGTTGTGAGGCCACCCTGGGCTAATATTGTATACAAGAACTTCACCCCAGGACCAAAGCTGAAGCCATTGAGAGAGTCTTCTTTCCTTGCATGGTCCAAGGACCAATGCCATAGAATGCCGACCGATCCAGTCCTCGATGGTGTTGTGAGGATGATCTATTTGAAGCCAATCTCCAGTTTGCTAAAGCTTCAGCAGTTCAGAACAAGAGGCCTTTGGGATTGACTTCAACCCTGGACTAGCTGCACCAAGGCCCGATGGCTCGTGAGGCCGAACCAAATCTTATTGGCCCCTTTGATGACTTTGACTCATTTTTGGCACATTGTGCAGCACAGAGGGCAAGCATTGAAGAAGATGCTGAGGATGAGGAACAAATTGCAGCTCCAGAGCCCCAGAAGCCTGTAAAGAAGCCAAAAACTTCAAAGACTTCCGCTGCACCAAAAGCTTCAAGAGTGAAGCCATTGAAATATGCACCTCTTGTATCCAGTGTGCAGTCTGAAGACTTGTGTCATACTTCTGTGAAGACTAAGGCCTTACTCCAGAAAGCATTCTGTGTCATGATGAAGATGTAATTGATCTATCCAGTGATGGAGATATCGCTGATGATGCACTTGAGCTCCTGATCAAGATCAAACAGGAGGCTGAAATCTTCAAAGATTTTCCTCTGTTTGATGCTGATATTCTGAACAACTTCATCGATGAATGGTTTGAAGACACTTCCCTTACCATTGATGATCTGCAGCTTCCCGTTGGCATCAATGTGACGTTCCAAGGCTACATTGCAAAGGAGCTTGCCGTCGCTCAAAAGTTCATTGAGCAAAAAAACAAGATTGACCATGAAAAGGCTGTCTTCAAGAAGCACATGGCCATGCTTAGTGTCACAGATGTCCAGAACTTCAAGAAGATGATGGCAGATATCAAGGTTGAGTTCCATAAGCGTCGTGATGAATCCAAGGGCTCCCGAGAGCGCCTAAAATATTATGCTGAGAAATGTTTTCAGGATCACAATGAAGCCTCGAAGAGAAAAGCACTTGGGCATCAAGGCATTAACCCCAAGTTGGCTGCTAAGAAGAAGAAGCCAACCCAAGATGAAGCTGAAGCTCCAAGGCAGGAAAGGCCAAACATTGTCTTCCCTGCAAACATGACTGGCTTGAAGCCAAAGGTTCCATCATATGCTTTTGAGAGGAAGAAGACGAAGCAGGTAGAGGATGAAGCCAGGACGTGCAAGCATCAAGAAGCCTCTGATGCCGTTCCATCACATAAGAGGTTGAAGACAAAGCCTTCTAAGGCTTCACGAAGGACTCAAGCACCAACTGCCTCATTTGCTCCTGAAGAGGCACTACTAGTTGATCCCATCTCTGTTGCCTTACCAGCCTCCTCCAAACGCGTGCACCATCTTGTTGTACATGAGCCTGCTGCCATAGAGACTCAAGAGTCCAAAGATATTCCAGCTATTGATACCACCACAGCTGAAGACATTGGTCGTGAAGACAATGTAGATGATGATGAAGTCCTTCCTCAGGTTCCCCAGATCATGCCAAAACCGGTATCATCGCCTGCTCCCACGAGCAATGAACAGATGAGCATTGACGGTCCCGTGACGCCAATCACTCATGATGATTTATGGGAAGAGCAACACCCCAACAACTCACTCCATGAGTTCATTCCGCGCACTCCACCAGCTCAAGTCACTACTCCAGTGCTTGAGACTCCCCAAGAAACTCCTGAAGACATGGAGAAGACCACTCCCTCACCGCAGGCATCACCCTCTTTTTGAAGGCTTCGTCGTGGCCCAAGGCCAACGGCCTCCATGTCCAGCATTCCTAAAGAGGATGTGCAAGCCAAAAGCTCAGTAGCATGTCAAGTGCTCCCTGAAGCCATCCCCTTAGAAACTTCTCAAGAGTCTAAAGCAAAAGAGGTTGAAGATATTCCGACTGCATCAACCGAGGAAAGAGCAGAAGAAGATCAAGCTGTTATTCCCCCTTCTAAACCAAGTGTGATTCCAAATGTAATTGTGCCTGACCCTCTAGTACTTGAAGCTCCTGAAGGTACTACGAATGATGCTACTGCTGCCACTCATGCTGAAGCCAATGACGTTGTCATAGCTGAAGTTAATGTGCAACCTGAAGCCACTCTTCAGTCTGAAGCCCCTCATGCCACAGAAGACATTCAACCATGTACCTCCGATGTTGCTGCTGCTCCTCCTGTACCACACACTATGGCATGGGCCTTCAATCAGGAAGGTGAGCTGATCAGTGTCAGATGGCCTATCATGACACCTCCTGAAGCTCCTGGTCCCCAATATGATTACCACATCAAGCAAAGGCCTCAGACACAGAAGCCAAAACCAAGAATGCCCAGGCTTCCCAGTGCTGCCACCACTCAGGGCTCCTGCAGTGTCTTAAGCTTCAGAGAGCACAACACATTCTTTGATAGTGCCAAGAATCCCTACAAGAAGCCCAAGATCTCTTCTGACATGTTCTGGAGTCATCAGCAAAGCAACTATTACTCATGCATCTTGTACAACTAGGACACGATCTTCCTCACAAGCATCTGTGTTGTGATGCCATTGCTGGACTGCCTTGCCTTGAAGAGACTCTTGATTTCTTTCGTAAAGTTGGTCTGTGATGACCCACAAGTATAGGGGGTCTATCGTAGTCCTTTTGATAATTAAGAGTGTCAAACCCAACGAGGAGCAGAAGGAAATGACAAGCGGTTTTCAGCAAGGTATTTTCTGCAAGCATTTAAATTATCGGTAACAGAGAGTTGTGTGATAAGATAATTCATAACAAGTAACAAGTTATCGGTAACAAAGAGTTGTGTGATAAGATAATTCGTAACAAGTAACAAGTAACAAAAGTAAACAAGGTGTAGGAAGGTGGCCCAATCCTTTTTGTAGAAAAGGACAAGCATGTATGAACTCTTATATAAAGCAAAGCACTCCCGAGGACACATGGGAATTACTGTCAAGTTAGTTTTCATCATGCTCATATGATTCGTGTTCGTTACTTTGATAATTTGATATGTGGGTGGACCGGTGCTTGGGTGATTTCCTTCCATGAACAAGCCTCCCACTTATGATTAACCCCTCTCTCAAGCATCCACAACTACGAAACAAGAATTAAGATAAATCTAACCATAGCATGAAACATATGGATCCAAATCAGCCCCTTACGAAGCAACACATAAACTAGGGTTTAAGCTTATGTCACTTTAGCAACCCATCATCTACTTACTACTTCCCAATGCCTTGCCCTAGGCCTAAATCATGGTGAAGTGTCATGTAGTCGACGTTCACATAACACCACTAGAGGAGAGACAAACATACATCTCATCAGATTATCGAACGAGTACCAAATTCACATGATTACTTATAACAAGACTTCTCCCATGTCCTCAGGAACAAATGTAACTACTCACAAAGCATATTCATGTTCATAATCAGAGGAGTATTAATTATTATTAAGGATCTGAACATATGATCTTCCACCGAATAAACCAACTAGCATCAACTACAATGAGTAATCAACACTACTAGCAACCCAGAGGTACCAATCTAAGGTTTTGAGATAGAGATCGGATACAAGAGATGAACTAGGGTTTGAGAGGAGATGGTGCTGGTGAAGATGTTGATGGAGATTGACCCCCTCTCGATGAGAGGATCATTGGTGATGACTATGGCTTCCATTTCCCCCTCCCGGAGGGAAGTTTCCCCGGCAGAACAGTTCCGCCGGAGCCCTAGATTGGTTCTGCCCAGGTTCCGCCTCGAGATGGCGGTGCTTCGTCTCGAAAGCTTCCTTCCGATTTCTCCAGGTCATAACACACCATATAGCAGAAGATGGGCATCAGGAGCCTGCCAGGTGGCCCACATGGCAGGGGGTGCACCCAGGGGGGTAGGGCGCGCCCTCCACCCTTGTGGATGGTAGGTGGCCCCCCCTGTGGTGCTTTCTTCGCCCAATATTTTTTATTAATTCCAAAATGACTCTCTATGAAGTTTCAGGAATTTTGGAGTTGTGCAGAATAGGTCTCTAATATTTGCTCCTTTTACAGCCCAGAATTCCAGCTGCCGGCATTCTCCCTCTTCATGTAAACCTTGTAAAATAAGAGAGAAAAGTGATAAGTATTGTGCTATAATGTGTAGTAACAGCCCATAATGCAATAAATATCAATATTAAAGCATGATGCAAAATGGACCTATCAACTCCCCCAAGTTTAGACCTTGCTTGTCCTCAAGTGAAAGCCAAAATTGAAAAATATGTCCACATGTTTAGAGATAGAGGATTCGATAAAATAAAATACGGACATGAGGGCATCATGATCATCTTTAGAACAGCAGCTTATAATGTAATATAGTTTCTTGTCTTAAAGTAACAATTCATTAACAAGGTAAAGTATGAATCAAAAACCTCATTGAAAACTAACAAACTATGATCTCGGTCAGTAAATCAATTGCAATTTATCATAACATCGGAAAGAGTCAATTCAAGAGCTTTTTAGCAAGTCCACATACTCAACTATCATTTAGTATTTCATAATTGCTAACACTCACACGATACTTATGGGTTCAAAGCTTCAGTCGGACACAGAGAAAGATAGGGGCTTATAGTTTCGCCTCCTAACCTTTTACCTCAAGGGTAATGTCAACAATAATAATTTATGATAACCTACATCCGAGTGGATATATATATCTGGATCTCTCCAACACACAGTGCTTGCCAAAAGGAAAAAGTTTAAAAAGGAAAGGTGAAGATCACCATGACTCTTGTATAAGGGTAGAAGATAAAAGATAAAATATAGGCCCTTCGCAGAGGGAAGCAAATGTTGTCATGCGCTTTTATGGTTGGATGCAAAAAATCTTAATGCAAAAGAACATCACTTTATATTGTCGCTTGTGATAAAAAAACTTTATTATGCAGTCCATCGCTTTTATTTCTTGCATATCACAAGTTCTTATAAAGCTTATTTTTTCACACTAATATATCATACATATTTGGAGAGCAATTTTTATTGCTTGCACGATGACAACTTACTTGAAGGATCTTACTCAATCCACATGTAGGTATGGTGGACTCTCATGGCAAAACTGGGTTTAAGGGATGTTTGGATGCACAAGTAGTATCTCTATTTTGTGCAAAGGATTTGGCTAGCATAAGAGGGAAAAGCAAGCTCAACATGTTGGAGGATCCATGACAATATAACTTCTATTCGGATATAAGAAAACATAACCCATTATGTTGTCTTCCTTGTCCAACATCAACTTTTTAGCATCTCATATTTTAATGAGTGCTCATAATTACAAAAGATGTCCAAGATAGTATATTTATATGTGAAAACCTCTCTTTCTTTATTACTTCCTATTAATTGAAACAATGACCAAAACCATGTTTGTCAACTGATAACCCACAAGTATAGGGGATCGCAATAACTTTTGAGGATAGGGTATTCAACCCAAATTTATTGATTCGACACAAGGGGAGCCAAAGAATATTCTTGAGTATTAGCAGTTGAGTTGTCAATTCAACCACACCTGGATAACTTAGTATCTGCAGCAAAGTGTTTAGTAGCAAAAGTGGTATGATAATAAAGGTAATGGTAGCAAAAGTAAAGATAAATGTTTTTGGGTTTTTTGTAGTAGTTGTAACAGTAGCAACGAAAAAGTAAATAAGCGAAGAACAATATGTGAAAAGCTCATAGGCAATGGATCAGTAATGGATAATTATGCCGGATGCGATTCCTCATGCAATAGTTATAACATAGGGTGATATAGAACTAGCTCCAGTTCATCAATGCAATGTAGGCATGTATTCCGTAAATAGTCATATGTGCTTATGGAAAAGAACTTGCATGACATCTTTTGTCCTACCATCCCGTTGCAGCGGGGTCCTTACAGAAACTAAGAGATATTAAGGCCTCCTTTTAATAGAGAACCGGAACAAAGCATTAGCACATAGTGAATACATGAACTCCTCAAACTACGGTCATCACCGAGAAGTATCCCGATTATTGTCACTTCGGGGTTGTCGGATCATAACACATAGTAGGTGACTATAGACTTGCAAGATAGGATCAAGAACACACATATATATTCATGAAAACATAATAGGTTCAGATTTGAAATCATGGCACTCGGGCCCTAGTGACAAGCATTAAGCATAGCAAAGTCATAGCAACATCAATCTCAGAACATAGTGGATACTAGGGATTAAACCCTAACAAAACTAACTTGATTACATGGTAAACTAGTTGACCCGTTGCGCCAAATGGCGCAGAGACCTGCTGAAGACATGTTGTCAATGAAAATAGTTTAATGCTGCAAGAACCTTCAACTAAAGCCATGTTCGTGATGAAAATAGTTTCCTTTACTAAGGACATGCCATGTATATACACTCGGTTTACTTGTGGTCTGCTAAATCCATATGCGCCTTGAAAAAAACATGGTTTAATTTGCAGAGGCTAACGTGTTTCAAGTATGAATAAGAACTACGAACTCTTTTTGTGCGATTCAAACACATTTCCAGAGAGAGAGAGAGAGAGAGAGAGAGAGAGAGAGAGAGAGAAAAGAATACCCCTCTCTCATTATGATAATTATTAGAAGGTATTAAATTCGAAATAGACAATTTCATTTACTTGAAGCACTTGAAAAAAGAGAACTTTGACATACTTTTACGCAATGCTCATTTAACCTCTGAAGGACTACACAATGCTCATTTAACCTGTGAAGGACAAAAATATTCCACCGTCTCTGAATGATGAACTAAACTAAATAAGAAATACATACGGTAAATTCATTCAAAGTAGAAAAAGGATACATGGTGTTATATTAGTAAAAGAAATTACATCATTAGAAGAGAAAAGGGAAGAAAACCAAACATGAGATTGAGATTAATACATCGAGGAGGAGGTCGTAGACATCACTGTGATCATTTTGCGGCCTAAGGAGCAAAGGATCCATGGTTTTTATATGCCTTCAACTCCTTGCGAAGACCCTGCAGCCATCACAATCATTCATGAAACAAAGAGGGGAAACAGACACCTCAACAAGATTCTTGAGGAAGTGCCCAAGGAAAGAAAAAAGAATGTTAGGTCTGAACTGTCAGAACATGCTCATAAATATGAACTGTCAAGGGCAAGATGAAATGCGAGAACAAGCACTGATGAGTAATGATATACTGAAAATTTCCTTTCTTTGTTGTTTTCGAATATACATCGAGGCACTCAGGTTGTACTCATATCCACAACCCATTGAACAAATGGAGATTGCTATATGGTGGACTACCTACAGATTACTAACTTTACAAAATCCCTCGCATCCTCTCAATTTCTAATCCTATGGAAATCATTGTCATTAGGCACCTTTTGACCATTATATCCAGAATCGAACGGTTTGGGGTATGCCAGAGGGTTTAAGAATCTCCTGAGAAGCGCCAAATGCTTTATTTCACTCCAGTTTTCATCATGACCATCAAATCCTGATCATGCAGTCAACAATGCCATGCCTTTGGTGCCTTTGTTGCACAAAGGCAGAGGATATGCATCCCTCAGTTATGTATGCTAACGCCTAGATCATATTCCATCTTGTTGGCATATGCAATCAGGCATTGGGAAGGTGTATATGGAATCATTAGGTTTCCTGAATGCGATGCCCCTTATGTCACTATGGTGCAGTATTTCCAACATGTGATGCTTGAATCGACTCCATCTGCAGTTCAAAGAAACAATTCGAGTTTCATATACCACTATATCCATTTACACGTTAAGCAAAGATGGGCAAATATTCACGGGTTTATAACTAATAGAAGTGAACTTTAGAAGTCAAACAAACTGCTCCGATGAAGGCAAGTTAGGATTAGGCAGTAGGCATTAGTTTGCCTTGAAATTGTAGGTAATCACTTGCATTGCAACAAATGGAATAGTTTTTCGTTAAATTCATGAACTACCTTGTAACATGATAGAACATCTGACAGAAAGATCTCTTTCTGATGTGCTCAAATCATGATAATACTGGGCATATTATTTTTAGATGAAGATGCTAGTACTCGTTTTCATGGTTCAGATTTCGGCTTGCTGACTGCTGTCACTACAAGACTATGAGTATATTTTTCTTTAAAGGACTCCATGGCATCAACACGTAGTTTCCATGGCAAGCTTACTCTGCTCAAATTATGTTTGTTACATAGAAGAAACATGCATAGAAAAAAAAGTCTACAACAGATAACTAAAACATTGGTTGTTATTAAATGTGATCACCAACCTCACAATGATGCTATGAATTCTCATCCGACGGAAACTGGCTTTGGACTTCTTCCAGCCTGCCACTTCATGATGTACTACCTATTCAAAATAGCAAGAGTGTGTAGTAAGGAACTGGACAAGAACCATCCCTTGGAAGCTCCTGTTCTACCCCAGCAAGAAGCCAAGAACAGACACATCCTCTGTGACCATAGTAGGTACGAAAGCGCTGGCAAAGCACACCAAGGCACCATGGCTTGCAAAACAGGTATAACGGTCGAAATAAGAGCACACATCCCGCTCACACGCAACCACCAAATATAAGCATAAAACGGAAGTCACACGAGACTGGAAAATAAGACGACCCCCGGATAGATCCGCAACAGAGAGACAGTCAGTCAATCAACAACCATGACAACATGCACAAAAAGATAAATATATCTTGAGCCACAGATAACGCACATGCATTGGAAAAGGAGAGCAAATCTTGAGCAGCAGCAGCTGGTTGCAGATGCAAAAATAGAACAGTTCTTCCAACCTACAAAATGAACACGGACAGAACCATAAGAATATAGTAGGCATAATAATGTAGGCATAGAGCGCATCTATTCCATCAACCGCCCAAAATACATATGGAAGTCCATTTAGTAAGTGCAGAGCAACGTGATGGCATCGGAATAATTCTTTTTACCAAAGGAAATAACATTGCTCATTATATTAAGACACTACATTCCCAATTCCTCTGCCTCGTGAACTGGGACTGCACACTTTTAACAGCAATATCTGACATAGAGGTTGATAAAGCTTATTATACTGTCTAGGTTGTACAATTTGATTCCACACCCGCGACTAAGATCAACTTCTTTATTAAAATGTTGCTTTCTCAGGTGGATCATCTAGAGCCTAAAGAGGAAACTATGCTGAAGGTCCCTGGTTATAGCAGTCATGTGCAGTTTGTTGTGTTGAAATCCTTCGCCTATCCTCTTGAAGAAGGGTTTGACGAGATTATTGTCGCAACAACAAGAACTGAAACAGTGGTTGGCGATACAGACATAGCCGTTCATCCCGAGGATAAAAGGTATAAGCATCTCCATGGAAAGCATGGCATTCACCCGTTAAATGGCCGAAAACTCAAAATAATCCGCGATGCTGTTAGTGGAACCCACTTTTGGTACTGGAGCTTCATTTAGGTATTGTTGCATAAAGTTTATGATATGGTCTTTAAAGAATGGTTGTTGGGTTATTCCACTTGATTAGTATAAATTTAGGTGATGACATTCAATGAAATATCATAAACTATGTACTGTAATATTCACATTTATATTTTGCTAATGCTCACCACAAAAGACAAACTAGAACTTGCTAGTCTGAGTCATGGTTTTCGAGTCGCGACTCATGCGAGTCGCTCTGGGGCAGTGACTCGGAAGAAGTCGAGCTTGCGTTGTGACTAGTCGCGACTCAGGGTCGCGAGTCGACACTAAGCTAAGTCGACCATATTTTTGCGACTCATAGACTAGTCGTAGACTAGTCGCGACTAGT